>NW_025802777.1:11982383-12282383 GCF_021613505.1 Equus quagga
CGCACTTAACCACTGCGCCACTGGGCCAGCCCCAAGGGTCTTTTATGTTTTATTGGACCTTGTGATTTCCACAGGGATCTGTTTTTGTGCCACGTAAAGGAACTGCACTGGGTGATGAAGTTTTATTGCTCCAGATCACTCACACTTTATTTATGTAAATATGTATTCTCAGAATTAGGATACTCCCTGAGTCAGGTTAGTACTTTCCTTTTAATGCACAGCCCATGATAGAATCATTGTCATCATTTCCGTTGTTTTTGGATGCCACACAGGATAATGACATTATAGTTCCTCTTCAACTTCACATGGAGATGTGTTAGTGTTCATGACATTCTTTTTGGAAGTAATTTTTCATGAGGTCAAAATAGTACAAAAGAACCATCTATGTGCAATATCTTTAAGAACATTTAAGTTCTAATCTTTTTACATTTCTCATTCACACATTTGGGAACTTAGTCAGGAAGGGAGCATGCAGGTGTGAGGTGTTAAGGACCATACAAGACACCTGCATAAGTTATTTCATGTAAATTTCACAAAAAGCCTATGAGATAGGCATAATAATGTAATTCATAAATAATATGATGGAGTAAATCACAGAGCTAGAATGTCAATTGATGTCTTTCTGACTTCAGGTCTATGACAACTTTGTCACCACTTACTAGCATGTTGCTTAAATTCTGACTAGTTCTTGATAATTCGTCCCATCTTTTTCATGGACTCCATTTCCATCCCAGTGAACTACAGTTAGGCTATGGTCCAAATATGACAGTCTCTCACCTTGTGCACTGGAAATGATTATTGTGTTTTTACCTTTCTGTTAACTTTGTTCCATCTGAGGATTTTAATCTACTCAAAGAGAGTGAGCCAATACCAGCCTATTTCCTACTGAAGAATGATTACAGAAGTATTCTAGTATCACCAAATGCTTTAATGATTATGTTTGTAAAAATTTCAATATGAGAAAAGACTGATGATGCTTCCTACGACTACCACATGAAGGCTTTCCTTATGAATCTGTTTTTGTCCTTCAAACAAGTATGTGTTTTTCATATCATGATTTTATTTTCTAGCTGCTAATTGCTAGTATAGAATCACAATACTGCTTGGATTAGTGACATCCAACATGATCTGACTCTTCAGTATGGCAGTTAATCTTTGTACCTCTGTGGAAAGTGTGAGGTAGAATGTGTGATAACACCGAGAAGCTCCACCCAGATCCCACTTAAAGGAAAGACTGGTCCTGGCTACTGGGAGTCCCATCAGCAGACAATCTTAGTTCTTAATCCCTTCAGGGAATTCCTCAGCTGCATAAAGCAGCTTTGCTGTAGGTCACATCTTTTCAGAGGTGGCCCGTATCCCATGACTGATCAAAGCAGGTGGTATAAAGGCCCGTCCATTCAGCCAAACTGGAGATGACTCTGAAGGGCTATTTCAGTGCCAGAGCTCCCCATGGGATGGGCTGTGGCTGTACATCCTGCATTGAAGTTTGACTTCTTCGTTTGTCCAATCTTGCTTTCTCCTTCCTCCCTTTCAGGTGTTGATCCCAAGGTCATGTCCTAATAAACATCGTGAACATCAAACTGTGTCTCAGAGTATGCTTTCCAGAAAATTCAAACCATGACATCTGTTTCATATCTTTACCATACTCTTGAGACTTTTACATCCTCTTCCCTGTATCCAACATACCACACAGTTCATTCTTTGAGAGTAGCTTTCCTTCAAATTTCACAGAAAGGAGGAAAATTTACCAAAGGATAATTAACTCAGCTTACAGACACTGGGCTTATGAATTTAGATGTTCATTCCTTCTTGTCCCCTTTCTTTCTGTCCCAGTGTAAGGACTGTCTTTCTATCTAGGCTCTGGATCCAGACTTCTTTTTCATCCAAGAAACTTCTATCCCTCAAGAATCCAACTTTTTTTTACCTCACCTTTTTCTATAGTAATTTTAACGTCCACACCTCAGCCTTAAAAATCAAAACAAAATACACAAACTTCTCCTACATCATGTATCATCTCTTTCCTTTTTTAACAATTATCTTGAAAGAATAGAATTCAGCCTGTTTGCCATTTTTTTTTTTTAAAGATTTTATTTTATTTTTTTTTCCTTTTTCTCCCCAAAGCCCCCTGGTACACAGCTGTGTATTCTTCGCTGTGGGTTCCTCTAGTTGTGGCATGTGGGACGCTGCCTCAGCGTGGTCTGACGAGCAGTGCCATGTCCGCGCCCAGGATTCGAACCGACGAAACACTGGGCCGCCTGCAGCGGAGCGCGCGAACTTAACCACTCGGCCACAGGGACAGCCCCCTGTTTGCCATTTTTTAAAATTGCATCTCATTTCTCTTCAACTCATTAGTCTTCACAAATTTCTCACTCCAATGTTCATAATGATCTCTATGTAACAACATTTAATGGATGCTTCTTGATCTTATGTTATTGACCTTTTCAGCCATTCTGTTAGCGTTGTGTCTGGAAATTCGATGCTCCATTGCCTTTTGTAATATGATTATGTCTGATTTTTCCTTCTCTTTCTCCTTCTTAATCTTCTGATTAAATATTATTATGTCCCATAATTCTGAACTTAGCCATCTTCTATCACTTTACATAGTCTTTCTGGATAATCATACCTATGCCCATGGCATCAAATAACACCCATATGTTAATGATTCTCAAATCAATACCCTTGTCCCTAATGGCTCTTTCTTTTATCTGTCTATCTATCTATTTATCTATCTATCATCTATCATCTTTCTTTTTCCCTTTCTTCCTCCCTCCCTCCCTTCCATCCTTGCTTCCCTCACTTCCTTTCTTCTTTCTTTCTATCATCATCATCTAACTATCTGTTATCTCCATGTAGGTGGCCTCAAAGTCAATGTGCTCCAAATTCAACACATTTTCTTTTTCTAAAAACTTGACCTTCAGAGCCAGCCTGGTGGCACAGTGGTTAAGTTCACATGTGCTGCTTTGGCAGCCTGGGATTCACTGGTTCAGATCCTGGGTGTGCACCTACGCACCGCTTGTCAAGCCATGCTGTGGTAGGCATCCCACATATAAAGTAGACGAAGATAGGCACGGATGTTAGCTCAGGGCCAGTCTTCCTTAGCAAAAAGAGGAGGATTGGTGGCAGTTGTTAGCTCAGGGCTAATCTTCCTAAAAAAAAAAAAAACCCAAAAACCAAAAACAAAAGAACTTGACCTTCTTCCTATGTTTCTTAGTCAATAAAAGGCAATATTTTTTACCCATACGCTTAAGCCATAAATTTAGCAATAAATTCTGGATTCTTTCCTCTCTACATTCCTGCCAAGCCCTATGTACTTTGCTTGATTAATCTCTCTTAAACCCATCAACTTTTCTCCATGTCTACTTCCACTATCTGAGTTCCTGTGCTAATCTCCTTTAGCATGGATTATTGCCATGGTAACCTAACTAGTCTCCTAGACTCAGTTTCAGTTGCAATGAGCTATTCTCTGTTCTGCAGCCAGAATGATATCTCAAATAGCCCTCAGAATAAAATGCAAACTCCTTAGCATTGCAAAAACCATTCTTGGCCTGATTTTTAATCCTCCAGTTTTATCTTTCATGTTTCCTCACCATTCCCTATTTTATGGTTTCCTGAATAAATTATAATTCCAAGAACACCATGAATTTCCCTTACCTCTGGGTCTTTGTGTGTGCTGCTTTCTCTGCTACTATGCTCTATTCCTTCCAATTCCCACCTGGTTAACTCCTGCTCATCATTTAAAAGTGAGCTCATGTGTTACCTTTTCTGAGAAAACATCACAGCCTCCCATATCTGGGATGAGTACCCCTTCTATGTGCCTCTGTAATGCTCAATGGACTGCCAACATCAGTTTGGTTAGACTTAGATCTGCTCTTAGGAATCACAGCTTTTCCTCTTCAAGCAGTTTCAGTTGTAAAAGAGGTTTGAGAATTGTTTGCCAAGCTCTCTTTGGCACACTAGAACAGATTAAATGGCTCATGAACTTGGGTGCATGGGAACTCAAGTTGTGCATGTAGATACTGAATGGTCATGACCCCATGCAGCTCTATTCCAGTGGGGGCATCCTAATAAGAAACCAGGGTACAGACTGTCTGAGGTGATATAGGTCAGCTGTGCCTGTCACACAATGGCAACTATTTGATGATGTGGAAATTTCTGACTTCATCATCTTCCTTAACTTCAACTAAGAATCCCTTTTCAATTACCAAATTAATGTGTCTTCATTATTTTCATGCATATGGAGTATCTAGTCAGAGGACTGTACATTGCAATTAAAGAGACTTTCGGTCTGCTTTCTAGAATATTGCAGACAAAAGTTGTTACTTTAACATGGATATGTACAGGCAGATGAAACAGAAAATGCTAACATAAAACATACGAGAAATATTATAATTTGAAGTATACTTTTTTCTGGATTATTTAAAATCTCTCTTTGTGAACATTGACTAACGGGCAAGAGAATTATCCATTGCTTATTGGTTGCTCTGTATAAATATAAATATAAATATAAATGCTCTTGACCTTTATCGGGTACTTTTATGTGTCAGCCACCTCATGAAACACTTTACATGTAATAACCTATTTATGTCTCACAACAACCCTATGATGATGGTATATTATTACCAACTTACAATGAAAAAAAAGGAAACGTAGGAAAACCAAGTATTTGCCTCAAATCACACAAACAACTAAATAGCAGAGATGGGATTTAAGGTTAGGTCTGTCTGATTCCAAAGTCTATGCTCTGAAGCAGTTGGCTAAACTGACCCATGTGTCTTTCACAGGCTTACAGTCATTTGGTTTCCCTATCTATAGATCTGACATGCTAGAATGGTCATTTTCCCAAGACAAATGGGGTGTGCTCCTCTTTCCTGATGTCTTAAAATCTGTATCCATTCTTGTCCCATAGGACAAATGGTCCCTAAACTCTTATAGGGGCAGGTACAAGAAGGGAGACCTCACGCTTTAGTCTATTTAAGGGTTGAATATTTGTGTGAGCTCTATATTTGGGACTTGTTGTGAGTGGAATTGTGTCCCTGTAAATAATACATTGAAGTCCTAGCCATGGTACCTGTGAACACAACCTTATTTGGAAATAGGGCCTTTGCATTTGTACTCAAGTTAAGTTGAGGTCATACTTAATTAGGGTGGGCACAAATCCAATATAACTGGTGTCCTTATAAGAAGAGAAGAGACATAGAGACACACAGGGAGAGCACAAGTGATTATAGAGGCAGAGACTGGAGCGATGCATCTATAAGCCAAGGAGCATCAAGGATCTCTGGCAATGCCAGGAACTAAGAGAATGACATGGAACAGATTCTCTCTAGAGAGTTCAGAGAGTGCATGGCACTGCATACACGTTGATTTTGGACTTTTGGTCTCCAGAAGTGTGAGAGAATAAATTTGTGTTTTTTAAATCCACCCAGTTTTTGGCACTTTGCTATGGCAGCCCTAGGAAGCTAATAAAGGACTGACTCTTTGTTAACTATCTCTGGTGTTTTAAGTTTGTGCGTCTTATATGTTTACTGTATTTGGAGGTAAGAATATAAAGAAAATACATTTTCTCAAGAAAAAGGGAAAGTAAACAAGAAATCAGATTTCATCTCTTCTTCTGCAAGAGGCTACAAGATGTTAAGTGACTCAAATTCATCACACATATACTCAGCCATTCCTTGGGGCATAAATCACCTACAGCTGCAGTGAAGAGAAATTCATGTTTGGATTTAAAATGATGTACCTATAGCATAAAAAGCCTATTGAGCTGAATAAACACAAATAAAAACAATGTTTGCTGGGGAAGATTATGCATTTTTATTGAAAAATTGAAAATGTAAGCATTCTAAGACAAGGGGTACAGGAGAAATAGTTGATATCAGAGTTAAAAATAAATTGGACAGGAGGAGCTGTCATTAGAAGTTGAGATTTGCAATTCAAGTGCTCAGTTGTATGAGGTGCCTGGGGAATCTGATCCATGTGATGGACGTAGTCTGACTCCCGTGTTCATGGTGGCCATCAGTGGAGGATTATTCAGCAAGGTAGGGGTGATCACCAGTTGTAAACTGTGGGTAAAAAGAAGAGGATTTCTTGTCACTTAAAATTAAGCTGATGAGTCTCTAGGGAATTGTTTTAAGCTATCAATGTTTTCAATAAAAGCCATAGGTCTTGTTTCCTCATAGCACAATGGATGACAGTAGCCATATTGTTACCCACCCTAACCATACCCATTGACTTGTCCTAGGCCTTCAAGCCTCCATAACCACAGTATCCACCACCATGGACATCAAAGTAGTTTCCATAACAACTGAAGCATAGAGTATTGGGAGATGAGGATGGGTTAGGAGGCAAATGATGCGTGTCCAAAGTCTGATTATTAATGTATGTGGGAGCTTTACAGACCACCAAGAGCGGCTGTGGAAAATTCCAGGACTCCAATTTGTAATTCCGTAAATGAGTTAGTGTGAAAATGGTAGCTAATTCTGGTACATATGAATGAAAAAGTTTAAGATGGTGTTGGAATTCTTGTGGCAAAGTTAGAATTCCATGACCAATTAGAAAAAGAAAGATAGAGTTTCATAAATCTTTGTTTATCCTTAAACTTAAAATGAGGAATCCATAGCCCGTATATGAATTCATAGATTCATATATGAACTGAACACATTTCTTTCCAGGGCTGGGGAATTCAGCGAACCACAGGAGTATGCCTGCTATCTCCTTTATATTCAAAGCAGATGGCATCTCTTTACATCAGTAGAAAGATGAGCATTTTCAAATACAGTTTTTTTCACACTGCTTCTTAATGCCATCTCATGAGATCAAGCTGAAAGCAGTCATCTGGGGATGTATTGTAATATTCTTCAGCTGAGAGTGTTGGATTTCATTTACGTTGAAATATTGTCCCTAAAAATAATGATTCCAGCTTCACACAATAGAATTCAGGCATGTTACATTTTTAAAATGTACAGAAAAAACCACGAAGAGAATACAAAATCCAACATTTCTAAGCTGACATGTTAGAAATACATATTCTCTGTAAGAAGATTAAAGATGAAACTTAAAAACAAAGTGATTTAGCCTAAGACCCATCACAAATAGTCAGAGTTGAGGTCACAGAAGCTAGATACACACACATTTTCTGTTAAGGTCTCGGCAATCAAAATGCATAGTTGCCAATGACATTGGGGTGTGCAAAATTGTAAGTACCCGTGAGTCTACAAGATGACAGGCTGTGTGAGAGTTTATGTGGATTTTTCATCATTGCTTACATGAATCTTAGATAAGTGGATGAAAAACAACTCCTCTGGGTGGAAATTATTCAAGTACACAACAAGAAAGTAATAATAAGATTTTTGTTGTTGTTTTAAAGAACCAATTAGAGAAACGGAGGGATAGGGGAAATACTTTTGAGGCTGGATTCCATCTGGAAGTAGCCTCCATCCTGGGGAAAACACCATTGTAATCTTTAGAAAGTATCCAGGGCCACAGCAGTAGAGGGAAGGAAGACTGTAGCAGGCAAATTTTCAAAGCTTTTCTGAGTGATCGCCTTTGCATTCCAGGATTGCTCAGTCAGACAGTCCAAGATAATAGCAATCAGAGTATAAAGACCTATGAAAATCTTGTGAATCAGTGATGACTGAAAACAGAAAGTGCTTAAGAGTGAGCATTTCTATCATTAGTGTCAGAAATGATACAAGGCATTGACCAGTTTAATGAGAATTTATGCGAACAAATTTAAAATACAGAACACAGCATTTTGAAGAGGCATGAAGAATGATGAAGAGCAGGAGTCCAAAGAAGAAATGAATCCATAAGGAATCAGCACAGTGACCCTTGCCTCAGCCACAACTGGTCTAGGTGTTGACTAATATACTAGAAAATACAGCCTGAAGTTAACAATGGACCAATTCTACCATAGATCAAGATACTGTTATATTTATATTATGTTTGTTTTTAAAATAATTGATTAGTGAATTGACTATGACTTATTTTATACTGTGGGTTCTTACCTATATTATTTCTTTTCTTTTTCTGATATATGTTCTTCATAATGAAATCCAATGTGAGAAATGTAATCAGTTGGACTCACTTGCTTTTAAGATCCCTGTGTCCAAGGGAGATAAATCAAGAAGCAATCTAAAACGGTTGTTTTAAACAAGGCTTGTTTACATTTGTGTGTGTGTTACATGGAGCACCTCAGAGTATGGTGGACAGGTTATGCCTTTCTAAGGGTGCCCACCCAAGAGTGTGAGTGGGGCCTGAAACGACCCACACCGCACCCACTGGGCTGTGATCAAAGCTTAGGATTATATCAGCCTGGAAGAAGGGGTCTTGTAGTTTACACAAAGGCACAGTATTGTCCTTCTTCTGGTTTTGTTTTGTTCCATGACAAACCAGCCCATAGTAGCATAAAGAACAATCCTTCATTGGGCTCATCTGTAGCAGCATATCTTTGCTCCAATAAAAGGCAGCTCAAAGGCTCTGTGGGAACTAGAGTTATCTGAAGGCTTGTTCACTCACAAAATCTGGTGGTTGATGAAAGGTATGGGCTCAGACTTCAGCTGTCAACAGGAACACTGATACATGTCTCTCCAAGTTACTGCTTGATTCCTCACAACATGGTGGCTGAATGCCAAAAGAGAGCACCTCAAGAAAGTCAGGCATAAGCCACATCGCTTTTTATGACCTAGTCTTAGAAGTCCTATAGTGTCACTCTGACACATTCTATTAGTTGTGATTGTTAAAAAAGTCAGCCAAGTTTCAAGGGGAAGGGACATAGATTTCAGAGTTGCATGATTCTGGAATACTCTTTGGGTACGGAAGTGTTGTTGTGGCCACTTTTGGAAAATACACTCTGCCAGAGTCCTGGCTATAGGATCATTAATTTAAAAAAATTGTGAGATCATCAAGAGTTAGTTAATAGCCTTACTATATCCCTCAGGAGCCTGGTCAGAAGGAGATGATGTGCTCATCTCTTTAAATGGAGCACTCTTTAAAAAGGAGTATTTAAAGGAAGTTTAATAAAGGGAACTGTTTACAAAGGTGTGGGTGGGACTGAGGAAACGCACAAGTAATGATCAATCACCCAGGACTAGCAAGAGTCGGAAGCCACTCCTATGTCTGAAGGACCAAGGGGAGGGAGTGTTTTCCAGAAGCTAGTGAGAACTGTAGATGCAGGAGAGAGGGCACATATGGACATATGTTGTCAATTCCCTTGGGTATATATCTAAGAGTGGAATTGTGTGTCATATGGAAACTCTACAATTAACTTTTTGAACTGCCAAACTGTTTTCCAAAGTGCTTCTACCAATTTACGTTTCCACCAACGTATGAGGCTTCCAATTTCTTCACCTCCTTGCCTATATTTCTCATTGCCTACCATTTTGATTACCGACATCCTGTTTGATGTGAAGTGGTCTCTCACTGTGGTTTTAATTTGCATTTCCTCAATGTCTAATATATTGAGCATCTTTTCACATGCTCATTAACTATTTGTATATCTTCTTTCAATAACTTTATTCAGATCTTTTGTCCACTCTCTAATTGGGTTATATTTATTGTTGAATTGTAAGAGGTTTTAATATATTCTGATTACAGGTTTCTTATGGGATATATGAATTGCAAATATATTTTCATATCCTATGGTTTGTCCCTTCACTCCTTTCATATTGTCCTCTGAAGTCTGGGACATCATATTTCTTTTGAGCTTCCCCAGAATAGGCTGCCTTGGAAAACAGATGCCTCCATGACTACAGACTTGTCCTGGTGACCCATCACGTTCCAGATGTGCAGACAGCCCCTGGTTTGCTGAAAATGCCTGTGTTTTTTTATTCCATGATGCATGCTCAAACCCATAAGCTGTTTAATCTTCCGAAGGGAATAAAACCAAACCAAAAAAACAAAAAAAATTTCACTGCTTTTATCTCTGTCTTGCTCAAAAATTCCATCATGCTTCATCTACCCTCTCTCTATCTTTTGGCAGTATAATATTCAATAACTAAGGGCTTCAGTACAACACAGTAGCCCATCTTTCCTAACTGAGCTCATATTAACTCCTTTCCTCAAATCCTCAGCTTCAGTACAAGTTTTATGGTCCTGAGAACAGGGCTTGCACAGTCTCATCCACGAGTTTTTGCTCATTTCCTTTGTCTCATTGGTGAATATTCTCTCTTCTTGCTATGTTTTATAAATTTTTCATCATAAAACATTTAGTCAGCTGAAAAATAGAACATGAACCTTTTTATTCATCACATAATTTTAAGAATCATTAGCATTTTGATATATTTGATCATCATTTTCTGTTGAAATATTTTAAAATAAATCACAGATATTACGATATTTCATAATTGAAACCATTTCAATATGCATCTCTAAAAATAAAGGGCATTTTCTTACTCTATCATAGAAGCATTATCGCACCTAACAATATGAACATTTCCTTTGTATCAACTGATACAGTAGTCAGATTTTCCTGATTGTTTAAAAAAGGTACTTTAATTTTTTCTTTAAATCAGAATTCAAATAAGTTCCACACATTGAATTTACTTGTTAACGTGTCTTAATTCCCTTCAAATTCAGAATAGCCTGAACTTGTTGACTTGTTGAAGAAATCAAATCAGTTTTCCCATAGAATATCCTACAATCTGGATTTGTCTGTGTTTACTCGTGATGTTGTTTAACTTGTTTCTCTAAATCACGTATTTTGTATAAACTGTAGGTTAGACCTCAGGTCTTGGTCTGATCCTTGGCAAAGATACTTCACAGGTGATGCAGGGTGTTCGGTCTGCACATATTGCGCAGTTATTCCAAACCTCTTTTAATCTAAATAATTCTCATTCCTCCAGTTCTGTTCCTGGGCCCCCCATGCCTTCTATGAGCATCACACTCCTCACTAGAGTTCATTGGTTCCCCACCGTCTAAACACCTGCTGCATTTAGGGTCTATAATACATTACAACATTTCACATTTACCTTTATGCTATGCTATATACTATTTTGAACTACATTTTCTATTTTGTGTTAAACTTGTCTCTTCAAATGGTTGTGGGTCACTGGGAGTCAATTTCCGCATATTGTATTTTTCTCCATGGCAATGAGGGTATTGTAGGTTTTCACTCCACATATATATTATATGTATAATCTATATATATATATATATATATTTATGATTTTTGTGGTTGACTCCACAGGGATGTATCTGCATCTTTTTCATTTTTAAAGAAAATAATTAAATATAGAAGTATTCTGTGTTTATGCCACCTGTATTATATGGAGGAACCAAACATGGCAAGAGTGAAGGAAACCCCAGCAATAAGGATAATTGTAGGCACTAAGACTATGCACACAGACCACGCAAGGACTGAGATCACACATGTAGACCTCACTCAATGCCTATTTGTCCCCTCAAAATGAATGAATGCTTGGTTTGTTCATACTGTGAAAAATCCTGTGTTACGTCAAGAATGTTTTTTTTTTTTAATTGAAGAAACTGATTACTGGTTATCATAGCAGCCAGAAGTCTTTTAAGTAGTTCTCGCTAATAATTTTCTGTAGTAAAGATATTTTACAAAGAGTTTTCTGTAAAGGCCTCTGCAACAAAGTACCTAGTATGAAATTCGATGCATATGCAGTTTTCAATAGCTGTTGAGTAGTGCATCTCCTTGCTCTGCCTGTCCAGGGAACACCATGGGAGGATTCAGTTAGCTCAAGATCTCTGGGGAGGTTTTATTTCTCCTACTTGCTTTTCCCTATATTCTTCTTTTTGTCTCTATCAGATTTTACAGAAAAAAAAAAACTAAGAAACACATACCAACCCTGGTCATTAGGGCTCCAGAACATGGAACTGTTTTACTCAGTAAATGAAACTACCATCTCACCTGACTAATAACACTGGACCGCTGCTCAGAGGGCTTTACGTGGTGTCACATTTTGTTTGTGGGTAGCCGCATATAAATTCAAATTATTGTGTTTTCTTTCCTAAAGTAATCTTGGGCCTCGTTATATGCTATTGTGGCATGGTGAAAGGTGTTGATAAAGTCAAGAAATCTTCCCTGGGGTTAAAATCTAGTAGGTTTGTTAAAAATTAATGCTTACATTGTCCTTACATCTATCATTGCCTCATTTGTTTGGATTTTATGACTATTATGCTAAAAGTTATTTGGAGGGCTATGAAAAAGTGACCCTTTCTCTTCAAGATATGTAAACAAAGTATACCAAATGTAAATAAGTTATTTAAAGATAGAATTCTGACTGCTTATAAACAAAGGTTAAAATCTTCTATAGTAAACACTGGCAAATAAGTTGCAAATCAAGAAAAAGTTAAGTAAAGCCATGCCCTCTAAAACTTCTTTCACTTCTATGGGTCTGTGATCCAGTTTTCTATTACCTGAAGCATCCTTTCAGCTTTTAACTGTTTCCTTCATTTGACACTATCTTTATTCACAAGATAATATATGCTTGTATTAACAAGTGAAGCAATACAATTATGTATAAAAATCAAGTTAATTATCTCCCATCCTACTGCCCACACATATTGTTCTCTTTAGGGGAATTTCCACTACTTTCTCCTCCCTCATATGTACATTTGAAATTTTGTCTCAACTCATAGTTATGCACACACGGGAGTTTGTAGTTTCAAAAAAAAAAAGAATCATACTAAACATACTGGGCACTTGCCTTTTTATCCTGATTTGTATTATGGATATGCTATAAGTCAATAGATACCTCTATGCACATTACATATCACATGCATAAATGTAAGAATATAAATGATATATTCTTCATTCTGGGAATGTTTTTGAGTACAGTTTCTGTCCTTCTTTATTTCCTGCCTTTGGTTAGCCCCTTACCTTCTCCCATCCCCACCCACTCCACTCAATACTATACATCAGCTTTCTTCCCAGCCAGATAACCAGATGCTAAGTTATCTTGCATAGTTCTTTCTCTCTTTCCCTTTCAGTATATACATACATATACATATACATATTTCTTAAATACATATAAATATTTCATATATACACAGATATAGATAAATTATTTAATGTTTTAATTCAGTTTTGAGCTGTTGTTCTTGTTAGAACTACAGATCTGCTGATCTCTTTGCAATGCCCTTTGGTCCCTATGGGGAACTGGAATAAAATGTCTCTATTCAGGAAACATGATTTAGTTCCACAAGTATTTAGGATTTTAAGGCTCTTAAAAGGAACCGGCAAAAATTCAGCGTTCTGGCCATCATTACATTTCCTTTCAATCTAGTTAAAGTCTAACTTTTGCCATTGCCTTCTGCCACTGGGCCAGAAATTTTGCTCTGTGCTGTCGTATATTATTGTAATTTTCTTCACAGACCTTCTTCAACTTGTCATCAGTATCACAACTTTAGCAAAAATGTCCCCTCTGACACTCAATGGTGCTATATTTTCAAACTATCAGAAAATTTCAAGCCTTCCTGCTATAATTTGGCTTATAGATTCTGTGTCATGTCTCAGTCATAATGACGTTTTTATCCACTTCCATGCAAAGCAGACCAAGTTGCGATTCTGTGACTCTGAGGCAAATAAGCAAATAATGAACTAACATAGCACGGCATTTGAGGTCAATGTGTAGTTCTAGAGAGTGAGGATGGTTTTCAAGTTTACTCACCTGGTTTTGTTGAAATGGTGAGCCTCTTGGACTTGACGGCATATCACCTACTGTGATGGCCCGCTGACAAAAGTTATAAAAGATTTTCCATGAACTGTCTCTGAGTAGAACATATAAAGAATTATTCAGCACATTACTTAAGTAGGCTCCCTATAATGCACTGTAAATGGGCACTCTACAACAAGCAAAACATAGCTGCTAATAGATCCCAAGTGTTAGTCCTTAGAGCTTCATCAAGTAGAAGAAAATCAGCCCATTTGCAACTCCTGAGGATTTTCTGGTTCAGCTTGTTAAGTGGCCGGATCTGGACCCATCATCCTCAAGGGGAGCATGGCTGCTTCTTTGGTAATCATGTGGGTAAAGTTGGGGATCCATTCCCAGACATGGGGGCCTAGAGAAACTCTCCTTAAATAATCACTAAAGCTCTGTTATTTGATTGTAATTGCCTTTATGACATTCTATCATCCCCTCTCTTTTTGGTTTGTTTCAGCAAAAAAACAAAAGAACACTAAGCTAACATCTGTTGCCAATCTTCCTTTTTTTTTTTTTTTCTTTTTGCTTGAGGATTAGCCCTGAGCTAACATCTGTGCCAATCTTCCTCTATTTTGTATGTGGGATGCCTCCACACCGTGGCTGATGAGTGATGTAGGTCCGTGCCTGGAATCTGAACCCGCAAACCCAGGCTGCCAAAGCAGAGCACGCTGAACTTAACCACTACACCACGGGGCTGGCCCCTATCATCCCCTCTTGATTTTAGTTTCTGTAAGGCCAAAGAACATGGCCATCTTATTGACTGTTTAATTCTCAGCATCTAGCTCAGTGTCAGAATTTATGTCATTACTCTAGAAATACTTGGTGAAAGAATAACTATTTGAATAAAAGGGCGATTGCTAACAATTCCCTCCTGGAAAGTGTATGTGTCCTTGATTTCCCTGCTACAACCCTCTTCTGATTCACTTTTTACTTTTTCCCTCCTCCTTACTTGCATTGCAATCTCTTTTTCTTCTGCTCCCTTCTGAATATTGGGATACTGTATTTCTGAGGCTAATACAACCTTTATTCAATTACTTTGAAACCTCAGGCTCAGTTCTCTTTTGAGTTCCAGATATTTATAATGAACTGTCGCTAAATAACCTCATTTGACCCTCCCACAGAAAACACAAACATTTATCTGAATTAACTGAACTTTCAGATCTCCACCCTGATCTTCCCCGAAATGCTCCCAGTCTCATATCACATCTGCTATTAGCTCCACAATCCATCAGTTCCTGACCCTCCAATCTGGAGCTCATCACCTACTCCTTTTTATTCCTTATTACCTTTCACCTCACACCATATACACAAGCCCTTTAAATTCCATTTCTTAAATATCTATTTGAACTAGGCGTCCTTTAGAATCCTAATTGCATCTTCCTTACATTAATACCTCACATTGGCTGCTTGAATAGCCTCTTGAATGGCCTTTGGTCTATAGTCTTACTCCTCAGCCAACTTCCTTTCAGCTAGTACCATAATGATTTTTATAAAACAAAAATTTCTGAGGAAGATATCACAACTTTTTACAACAGTGTCTAGTGCACCCTTAGCAAGATATTTAGGCCTTGATGTTCTGGTTTTCCTTAATTGCCTGGGGCATCATTTCTTGCCACTTTCTTTGCTCCAATTACTTTCTAGGAGTAACATCAACTTACAGCTCTGCAATCCAATACTTTTCTATGTCTGCATGCACTCTGTTCCTCTTGCCTGGTATACCCTGCCTCTCTAATATATTTCTCCTCCATCAAGAATTGAGTCAAATGTAACCTTTAGTGAGAACATATTTGCTCCCTCCCTTTGCTCTATCATCTCTCTTTTTTGGATTCAGACCTGAGTCTTCTCTGTGTTTCCACTTGACCATTACATCACCTGTCATGTTCTAACATACATGTTTGTTTACATATTTGTTTTCTAACTTATATCTTTTCACACTTGTAGCACTAAAACCTAGCAGGGAGACTTATGTAGCAATTACTCAATAAATATTTATTGAAAAAACATTTAAGTAATAAAGAAAGAAACTAGCAACATTGGTCAGGCCAGAGTTAAGTTTAATAAAAAAAAAATAAACCTAGAATTACATACTCTTAAAATATGCCCAAATTGTAACTTATCTGTGTAGAATCATGTAAAAAACATCATTTTTAAAGAGAAAAAAATAGTTAATCTAGGACACTAATGTGGATGTATTATGAATTTAATAATCTCTCCTGATTGCCTAGAATTGGATTGGATTATTAACAATTGAAATTGAGTACAACAGGTACAATAAAAAGATGATTTAGAACAGAATCAGTCTCACAAGAGAGTGGAGTCAACAGCTGATATTATTCAGGTGATGCCAGGGGACGAGTATCCACTGTGACAAAATTGGTGTCATTAGTCAATTTCACACCTATCACAGACACATCTATAGCCACAGCCCAAGATTCTAAAGGCACCAGAGCAATAGGCATAACTGTATCTACGGCCATAGTCACAGCTCTGTCTTCTATAGTATTTGCTATAGTAGCATTCTGTGTTAGGATTTAAGTTTTTACCCGAAGGGCAAAGAGTAAGCTTTAGTGAGTAAGAACATTAAATACTAAAAGTCTTTTATGCCATCTCTGTACTTGTGGCAAACCACAGGCACTCCTGACATCCTCATATAGACCAACTTGTATTTAAAAAACTCATTAATCACATTTCTTCAGAATACACTCATTAAAGTTGAGATGTTTTCTTGGTATGTTAGGATCCTCCAAAACAGTTGATGTGCTTTAAGCGCAAAAACCAAAATGCTGAATTCAATGAACTTGCTCACACGAATGCTGAATTTAACCTCTGTAACCACACTGTATGACATCATGTGGAGGAGGCAAATGACTTCTTCCTCCAATGATTTTGCTAATAATACCCTTCGTCTTATATACAGATTTAAAACCTAATCAACACAGCTGTGATCTTATCTATATGAATCTTAGGAGCAAATAGTATATTTTCTGTACAAACTACCACTCGCTCCAATCACATTTTGCTCTGTGTTTTTTGTATTGCTATGTTCTCTCTAAAGTAATGCCATTTTGTTGCTTATATAGTTTCTTTTTTCCTCATTCTTTAAAAAAGTTGTCTAGTTGATTATCCTGTACCTGCATCAGAGTGTACACATTTCTTCACATACAGGAAAAGCTTTGACAATCTTATTTGACTCCAAGGTCATAGGAACATAGAGTAGACCTTTTTGAGGCTCAAATTTGACGGAGTGAATGTTAATTGTTTCTTTAGGGATATTGGCTCTGTATGCATCATGTACCTGTACATAGACTTAAGTTTTGAGACAGGTTGAATTTGGATATCATGATTAAAAATAGTGGAAAATTTTTTTTCACCACTGTCCTCTAGGGCTGTGCCTGATTTGGTCCATGTACTGTGACCATTCACTTGTAGGCGGCGCCAGCATACTGGAAGAACCGACTGTAAGCCAAGACTAATTTTTTTCTTCCTTCAATTGGGAAATCAGCATCAATCCATAGGTGTATGTTTGAAAGAGGAGAGAACTCAGCAGAATGGAAGTCATGAGAATCTGAGTTATTGCTTTCATAATTTATTCATGCTTTCTGGGCTTCCTCAAGCCCAATCTCATATTTACCACTTTCACTTGCTGATGGAAGAGCTGCTGTGCATCCTCAGATTTGTGGCTCTGAAAGCCAGACAATATCTTATTCACAACGGGCAGTTCAAGTCACGTGGTAACTTGATGGCCCGTGGTCCAGGACTCAGTAATGAGCCAGAAGCTGTTTCTCCAAAGAATAACGCAGATTAACAGAGGACAAGGTAGATTTGATCCCAAATACTAAAAGCTTGTGCTGTGATTCAAAGTTTATACACCTGTGGAAGCCTCCAAACATCATCCTTATCTTCCATAGATGCTCTGAGCACCACTGAATCTGCTGCTCTCTGCAGTCCAAGTAGCAGAGCAGTATGTACAGCATTATCGAAGGATAATTTCACTGGGTAAAATTCTAGGATGATGATATTTTCCTTTCAACATTTTCAATATTTCACTCCACTTTCTTCTTACTTGCATAGTTTCAGGTAAGAGTTCCTCTGTAAATCTTATATTTATATTGTTCCTCTCTAGGTAAGAAACTTTTTCCTCCTGCTTATTTAAAGATTTTCTCTTTGTCTTTTATCTTTTGAAGTGTTAATATGATATACTAAGGTGTATTATTTTTGTCTTTTGTTTTTTTGGGGGGGTATTCATTCTGCATGGTGTACTGTGAGTTTCCTGGATCTATGATTTGGTGTTTGTTAATAATATTCAAAAGTTCTCAAGCATCATTATTTCAAATATTTCATCTATTCTCTTTTTCTCTGCTCTCTGGTAATCTATTCCTATGTTACACCTTTTGAAATTGTCCCACAGCATTTGAATGTTTTTTGTTTTTTCATTTGTTTCTCTTTATATTTCAGTTTTGGAAGTTTCTTTTGACCTATCTTTACACTCACTCCTTGTTTCCTTGACCGTGTCCAGTCTACTAATGAGCCTATCAAAGGTATTCTTCATTTCAGTGACAGTACTTTTGTAGCACATTGTTTGATTCTTTTTTAGTCTTCCCTCTATATTCTTACATTGCCCATTTATTCTTACATGTTGTCTACTTTTCCCATTAGAGCCCATAACATATTAATCAATTACTTAAAATTCTTTACTGGATAATTTCAGCCTCTTTCCTATCTGAGTATGGTTCAGATGATTGATTTTTCTTCAAAGGATTTTATTTTCTTGACTTTTGTCATGACTTCCAATTTTTTATTGAAAGTTGGACATGTTATGTAGGATAATAGGAATTGAGGCAAATAGGCCTTTGGAGACAAAATTGACAGTTGCTTATTTACTTTTCATTTCCTAATATAAATAAGACAATCAATTGTTAAAGAGAACTAAATCACCTAAAGAACAATTTATTATGAAGAATATATTATGGATCTTTTTACTAAGAAAATATGTCAATTAGTTTTATAGGAAAAGCATGCCATGGGTTATTATGATTAAAAATAAAATTTAGTAGTTTAGGATAGGTAAATTTAAACTTATAAAATATGTTTAATGAGAGGCTTTAAAATAGAAATATTTACCTTTGTGGGATTAATAATATTGTGCATATTACGTCACTGGAGGGAGAATGTACTCTACTAATAGATCTAGAAGCTTATAACATATCAGTAGTGATGTGACCTAACATGGGCCTGTGGGAATTGTGTAAGGATAGCTGGTTGTGCTAGGACAAGGATTGAACGTCCTCACAATCTCAAAAGAATAATTAAGCAGGTAATTTAACTTTTCTACTGAAACGATGAAACATGAGATTTTCCATGGTTCAAGGCAAACTGAGTTCTTGTATTATGTCTATTTCTGAGTTGCTCCTTTCTAACTGGATATATGTTTTCAATTTCCAATGTACTGCCAGCCATCTATAAAAATCAGTCAAACAATGTATGTGTGACTATAGATGTGTATTTCAGATACAGCACAGGGAAACCGGCATTTTAAATTCCTGGTGGTAGATTTAGAGAGAGAGCTAGAATTAGCAGGAAAAATATGTTATTTTCTTGTATTTGAAAGATAAGTTAGAAGTAGAAAATTTAGCTGCCACTGATGAAAATGAGAAGGCAGCGGTCAAGTGTGCCTATACCTGGTTTTCCAAGACGGTAACCAGGAGTCTGTTCTTAGAGAAATTCAGGGGCATAAAGGAAGGACAGCCCACCCTGCATGTAGCCATGAGATAAAGGATCATTTTTAAATGGTTTTCCTTTTCACTGAAGAGGAGTAGCCAGAAGCATGTGAATCATTCAGCGGCACAGTTTGAACGATACTTCCCAGCTCTGGGGAAACAGAAAAATTCTATAGCCTGAGGCATCTGGAATGTTTGGGAGAAAAGAGATTGTAGTTTTACTAATTATGAAGCTTAACCTGATAAGATGTGGAGAGAAGCAGAAGCTGTGAATGTACATGAAACCAGAAAACAGATTTTACAATGGCTATATGAAAAAGAGCAAGAAAGGTAATGCAGTGACTTCGTATTCAGGCTCAAACTCACAACGTAAATAAATATGCAAGTGACAGAAATAAATTAATATAAATGACAATGGATAGCATTTTCAATAAGGAAGTATATTGCAAAGTAAACAAATTTTCTCACGTGAAAGTTATGGGGTTAAGATGTTAACAAAAAGGTAATAGTATTACCATAACAAAGGGAACTAGCTTTAACATGTGAGATAGCCCAGATGATTTTGGTCAGCTGACATGGCAAATCTAAACTTATTTTTCCATGTATCCTAGTATGTGTTTGCCATTGAGTCACAGTGGATTTACCAAAATAAAGAACCCTGAAAGCAGAATCAGTGCATCAAAGGAAGAGGTATTCAGACCGAGCTACTCAGAAAGATCCTCACTATAACCCGTAGGAACAGTATCAGCCACAGCAAGATGGCAGGCAGCAGCCATATCCATACCCACCTGTCTTAGTCTGGGCTGCTATAACAAAATACCATAGACTGGAAGTTTAAATGACAAATGTATTATCTTGTGGTTCTGGAGACTGGAAAGTCTAAAATTAAGGTGCTGGCTGATTTGGTGTCTGGTGAGGGCCCGCTTTCTAGTTAACAAAAGGCTGTCTTTTCACTGTGTGCTCACATGGAGGAAAGGAGTGAGGGAGCTCTCCAGGGTCTCTTTCATAAGGGTACTAATCCTATTCTTGAGGGTACGTAATTACCTCCCAAAGGCCCCACCTCCTAACATCATCACATCCAGGTTTAGGATTCCAATCTAAGAATTTATGAGAGATTTCAGTCTATAGCACTGCCATAGCCAGGATAACCATAGCTGTAGCTATAACCACATCCATAGCCACAGCTCAGGCCACGAAATCTGCAGCACAGACTATCATAGTAACTGCCATAGTAGCACAGGGTGCCCGGAGTAGAAGGTTCAGTTGAGGAGTGAGGAACCCGTGTCCTCAGTCTAAATGTCACCACTGGTCTTTTATATACCCTCTGTGGTGGGTGGTGAAAACCACAGGTAGTATGTTTACCTCACATTTTAAATTAACTTTCTTTATTCCAGCTCTTGTTTCTTAAGGCAAAGAGGCCCTCATAGCCAAGACTCCTCTGTTATGATGTAATAATTCACACAGTCATATCATGTCTTTAATAAGAAATTCATATTCTACATCCAAAAGTCATTCTCACTCTAAATTTAATTACTTTGAAGTATAGGACTAATTTCATGTGGTGATATAAAGCATATAACCTTTCTTCAAAACGTTTGTTTTTGCTAATAATCACTTTCGTAATCGGAATACAGTTTGAGAATAGAAAGGATATGTAGATGCAGGGAATGGGGACGTTACCTGAAGCCACAAATCTGCCAATTCCCTGTTCTCTTTTCTTGGGAGAACATGAAGTTTTTATCCTCCCAAGATAATCTTGGTTGTTATTTGTGATTGACAGGCTGAATCTGTGTCTCTAGTGTTACAAAGGCATCTCCTAATTCATGTTGAATATTGTGAACTATTGGATGTTTGACCTTGACTATATTTGGATGAGTTTACTATTACACAAAAAATTTAGGATTTATGTATAAATATGTTTTTCTTAGCATATTTTGGTTTGTTCTCCTCAAATGGAATATAATTTCTTATGGAGTAAAAACTGACCATTCTTGACACTTCGTCTATTACAATGAGGTAAAACTCCACTGTCTCTGAGAAGATGCTGCAAAGGGCTTAGTCCAAAAATTCCAGTTTAGCTATTGGGCTCCTATCATCAGTCCCTTCTTAGATATCCAGTTGACCTAGGAATGCTGCAGGACCTGCCCACACAAAGTGTTTGGAAAATGACAGAGAGTCCGTGTAAAACAAAGGCCAGGTCTTGGTCTTGCTCAGCCATCAGTTCTATGGAGGTGCTTTATGCAGATGGAAAGAAATTCTTCCTTTTGGAAAGAGCAAATCTTCACCCAGAGGAACTCCAAGTGTTTCATTAAAATGAGTGTTTATGTCTAAGAGGTGCTGTGCTCTTTACTAACACTAATGGGAGAAGGAGGAGCTACCTATGTGAAAAGAGGGGGGCCTGATGATGTTTCTCATTGAGAGAAACACAGATATGAGGCAATATGTATGCAATATCACTCAAGGATTATGTCACATACAAATATGAAGATGAATTAATAAAAGCATTTTGAACATGCACTCAGAAGTATTTTTATTTTTTTCCATTTTGAAGTTGTTCATACTGATCTCTGATTTTCCTATTGATTTAGCCTCAGGGAATGATCAACGTGTTTCTGTACCATCTTTATTCTATTCACAGTCTTAAGAAGGTTGTGAAGGACAAAGGAAGGTTGTAAGGGAGTCTTCATTTTCTACTGTTGCTACACTCAAGTTATCTCCAACACCACCAGAAATACAATTTATATCATCCTTCAGATATTGACACTTGGAGGTAGGTTTATGTGTGTACGTATATGAGAATAATACTTCTTTCTCACATGCTCCTAATTGAAAATATATGGAAGTTCCAGTGAAAAGTTAAAAACATTTAATAAGAATTATTAATTCATCCATTCAACAAATATTTATTGGGGGCCGCCAATGTGATGACCTTTAAGGCAGTGAACTATATGACTTTTGGTAACATTATTTTCTTATTCATAGGATGAGGATGAGGTAATTGGGCAAGGGCATTTGAGGAAGTTTCAGCGTCCTAAGGTCAAAAATGTTACAGGATATGATTTAACTGGCTGCTATGACAATGAAACATATAAGAATTTCTCTGGAATATACAAATATTCAGTGTTTTATAAATATATAACAGAGTTTTCCAATTATTAATAGAAATTTGCAGTTTAAAAAATGGTAGTTAGCGATGTCTATTGTTTGGTCAGATAGTTATCATCATTGTTTTGTAATTTCAAAAAACCCATTGTCTATATACATACCTTTTGGATAAAATATTTCAACTTCTTATAAGTCATATAAAAGTAATTAAAGTTCCATTTCCCATTGTTCCAGTTTGCTGGGTTTGAGGGAAAGGTAGAGTCAATAAAAAATTATTTTATATCTGCAAAAAAAAGTTGAAACTATCCAACGTCAGAACTGATGGTAAAAGAGGGAAGATCTCGGAAAAATTTGCTGAATCCTAGTGTGCTGCAACGACAAAAAGATAACTTTTTATGGGTTACTTTTGGACAAGAATGTCAGGTGGATGCACCATATAAGCAGCCACCATCATGTTTGTTCTGTTTCTGAACTCTTTGGGGTGATAAAATTTTCATGAAAAGGAAACCAAGAAAATGTGGAAGAAAAAAATTACATCTACAGAAGCACCGTACTAAATGATAGAGTCCAAGAGTGTGGTGTTGGGAGACAGCTAAAGACAGAAGCTAAGGGAGCTCATATTTTTTGTTATTATTTATTTTTAAATTTTTTCTTCAGACAATTTTTTTAGAGCAGTTTTAGTTTCACAGCTAAATTAAGAATAAGGTGCAGAGATATGTCATATCCAGCATGCCCCCATACATACATAGACTCCGCCATTATCAATAGCCCCCACCAAAGCAGTGCATTTGTTTCAATTGATGAACCCACTTTAACACATTATAATCACTCGAAGTCCATAGTTTTCATACAGATCACTCTTGGTGTTGTACGTTGTATGAATTTGAACAAATGTATAACGACATATATCCACCATTAGGGTATCATAAAGAGTAGTTTCACTGTCCTAAAAATTCCCTGAGCTCCACCAATTCATTCTTCTCCTACCCCCAATCCCTGGAAACTACTGATCTTTTTACTGTCTCCATAGTTTTGTCTTTTCCAGAATGTCATATAATTGGAATAATACAGTATGTAGGTAGACTTTTCAGATTGGCTTCTTGAATTTAGTAACATGCAGTTAAGGTTCCTCCATGTCTTTCAGTGGCTTGATAGCTCATTTCTTCTTAGTGCTGAATAATATCGCATTGTCTGGATATATCACAGTTTATCCATCCACCTGCTGAAGGGCATCTTGGTTGCTTCTAAGGTTTGGCAATCATGAATAACACTTCTGTAAACATCCATGTGTAGGTTTTTGTGTGGACATGTTGTTAACTACTTTGGGTAAATGCCAAGGAGCTTGATTACTAGACCATATGGTAAAAGTAAGTTTACTTTTGTGAAACTGCCAAATTGTCTTCCAAAGTGGCTATACCATTTTGCATTCCCACCATTAGTGACTGAGAGTTCCTGTTGTTTCATATTCTTGTCAGCATTTGATGTTGTCAGTGTTCTGGATTTTGGCCATTCTAATAGGTGTATTGTGGTATCTCATTTTAATTTGCATTTTCCTGATGACATATGATGTGGAGCATCTTTTTATATGCTTATTTTCCTTCTGTATATCTTCTTTGGTGAGCCATCTGTTAAGATATTTGGCCAATTTTTAAATCAGATTGTTTATTTTCTTATTGTTGAGTTTTAAGTGTTCTTTGTATATTTTTGATAACAGCCCTTTAGAAGATGTGTCTTTTGCAAATATTTTCTCCCATTCTGTGACTTGCTTTCTCATTCTCTTGATATTGTCTTTCACAGAGCAGAAGTTTTTAATTTTAATGAAATACAGCTCAGCAATTATTTCTTTCATAGATTGTGCCTTTGGTGTTGTATCTAAAAAGTCATGGCCATACCTGAGATCTAGTTTTCTCCTATGTTAATTTCTAGGATTTTTATAGCTTTGCATTTTACATTTAGGTTTGTGATTCAGTTTGAGTAAATTTTTGTGAAGGATGTTAGGTCTGTATCTAGATTTCTATTTTTGCATGTGAATGTCTAGTAGTTTCAGCACAATTTAGTTTTCTTATTGTTTATAATCTACTTTATTCATAAATACTTTTCATATAAATAACTATTTAGGAAAAGCTAGGAATAGTTCCTCCACAGTTCACACTGGCCCGGTATGTTTTGGTCAATATGCTTCTGAGGAATGTGAATATTCTGTGGTCCATGAAGTTTCACAAGAAGGCTTCTCACAAGTCTATCAGTTGGAATCACATTGTAAGTTGTATTCTTACACTATTATACAAGACGTTATAAAAAAGTTTCTTAATAATTTCATGAAATACTTTACCTTGGAATTATCTAACTTTCATCTATGATTACAGTTACTATCTTTGCTCCATTGTACTGCCTTTCCTCTTTTGTCAAAAATCAGTTAACTGTACTTATCTAGGTCTATTTCTGACCTCTCTATTCTGTTCCATTGATCTATTTGTCTATTCTTTCCCCGATACTATATGGTCTTGATGACTATAGCTTCATGGTAAGTCTTGAAGTTAGGTAGTATCAGTCCTCCAAATTTGTTCTTCTTTTTCAATATTGTGTTCCCTACTTTGGATTTTTGCCTCTCCAGGTGAACTTTACAATAAGTTTGTCTATATCTACAAAATAACTTGCTAGGATTTTGATTGGGATTGCATTGAATCTATAGATCAAGCCAGAAAGAACTGATGTCTTAACAAAATTGAGTCTTCCTATCCATGGACATGGAATATCTCTTCCACTATTTAGTTCTTTGATTTCATTCATCAGTCTGGTAGTTTTCCTCTTAGGGATCTTATACATGTGTTCTTAGATTTATGCCTAAGCATTTCATTTCTTTTTGGATACTAACGTAAATGGTGTTAAGTTTTAAATGTCAAATTCCATTTGTTCATTGCTGGTATATAAGAAAACAATTGACTTTTGTGTATTAACTTTGTATCTGGCAACCTTACTATAATTGCTTATTAGCTCTAGGAGATTTTTTTGTCCATATTTTTCAGATTTTGTTCCTAGATGATTGTGTCATCTGTGAACACAGACTGTCTTATTTCTTCCTTCCTAATCTGTATACCTTTTATTTCCCTTTTTTCTTTTTTGGTCTTGTTTCATTAACTAGAACTTCCAGTACAATGTTGAAAAGCAGTGATGAAAGTGATCATCCTTACCTTGTAGTTGATCTTAACGGGAAAACTTCAAGTTTCTCTCAATTAAATGTGATATTATCTGTACGTTTTTTTGTGAATATTCTTAACCAACTTTAGGAAGTTCTCCTCTATTCCTAGCTGATGGAGAGTTTTTATTATGAATAAAAACTGGATTTCGTCAAATGCTTTATATGCGTCTATTGATATGATCATGTTA
This sequence comes from Equus quagga, assembly GCF_021613505.1. Taxonomy (NCBI): domain Eukaryota; kingdom Metazoa; phylum Chordata; class Mammalia; order Perissodactyla; family Equidae; genus Equus; species Equus quagga. The sequence goes on from NW_025802777.1 coordinate 12,008,257, forward strand.
TTTTTCTTCTCTAGCCTGTTCATGTAATGAATTACATTAATTGCTTTTTGAATGTTGAACCAATCTTGCATACCTGGGATGAATTTTACTTAGTTGTGGTTTGTAATTCTTTTCATACATTGTTGGATTTGATTTGATAATATTTTGTTGAGGATTAAGATCTCCTGATTTTGTTAATAGTTTTTATCTTAAAAAAACAGAGGATGAAGCAGGTCTTTAGCCTAATCAGACATGAATGGATGTAATGGCTGCAAATGGGCACAAATACAAAGGTTTTACACGTGTTGTTAAAAATTCCTGGTGGTTAGGCCCACCACTTGGTTGTGGTAGGAAGTCAACAGGACCTCCAGTTCTGAGTCCTGTCCTTTAAAGAGTTCTGGACCTTCTCCTACACATGCTCCTCCCTAGGGTGTGGAGAATGTATGGTGCCAAAGGGATAGACTCACAAGGAGTTTATGGTCTTTACCTGAAGGCAGTCCTATGGTGCCAGGTACCCTGGAATTCCCTGCCAACTTTCCCTGAGCTTGCTTGAATCCAAGGTCTTATTGCTCTTTCTCATGGACCCGTTACTAAGCTGAACTTCTCAAGGCCCAAGGAACAGACAAGCAATGAATATTTGTCGGGGGTGTTGATGTGTTGTTCCATTGTTCACTTATGTCCACCTAATGCTCTATCGACTCTGAGATGGAGCCAGATCTAGAAGGAGAAAGTGTAGATTGTAGGCACAGACCTACACTTTTAAGTTTTGGTGCAAGGAGTCTGAGAATTTCAAGTTAGAGCTTTGTATTATGGATCATTATGAAGTTTATCAAGATAGGATAATAAACATATAGGTCATATTTAATACGATATTTTGAAATCTAAACATTGAGTTCATATTTTAGACTAAGTTTGATCTATTTAGATATATGTATGGTATGTAGGCCACCATTTGTATTTTTGCCCTGATTCCTGGATGGACACTTGTCTTTTTAGGCATAACCCAAAGCTCAGGAGAGCATCAAAGGCAACAGTTTTTGTTTTCTTTTTCTCACCACTACCATCTCTGTCTCTCTGTTTCTATTGTTCCCTATTATTCTTTCTCTTTTTTCCTCTCCCTCTCTTTTATTACACACCACACACACACATACACAAAATTACAAAAAAACATTAGATGCGATGTGAAATAGAGTGTATTGAAAAACGAACTGAGATTTTTTTCTTACATACATTTTAAAACCAGCATTAATGAGGAAATATGGTAGAAATACAATATCAAAGCAAAGGCATATTTTAAAAGTCTAAAATTTGAGGTAATCCAGATGATTTTGATCAATAAAGATGGCATGTCAAATCTGAACTCTGTTTTTCTTGGTAGCCTAAGTTGAGCTTACTCTGCATTAAAGATATAATAGAAATTCTAAGGTCGTTCCTGGTGGCAGTAGAATGAATCTAATGGGCTAAGCGGCTCTAGAAGTTTCTTAGTAGAACCCATAGGACCAGTATCTGCCACAGCAAGATGGAGGGTAGCAGCCATACGCATACCTGCCATAGCCAGAACCTAGGCCACCATAACCATAGCCCAGGCCACCATAATAGTTGCTGTAATAGCACATGGTGTTAGGAGTGGAAGGTTTGGTTGAGGAGCGGGGAATTATTCTTAGTTTGACTGTCATCACCTGTTCAGGGCCTTTTATACTCTGTCGCTGGTGAGTAGGGCAAACCACAGACATTACTGACCTCATAATTTAGAATAACTTCCACTAAAAACACTTACTGAATCTTTTGTTTACTTAGAAAAAGAGAGTTCCTCAGATGTAAGGTTGTTTTGCTGTTACATCAAGTGTTCTATAATTAAATCGTGATTTAAGAAGACATTTTTGTTCTATTTTTAAAAGTATTTACTCTGTGTGTGATTAATTTAAGGTCGGTTATCAGTTTACCATTCTCTCTCCACTCCCAAATAACACTAGATCTGAAAGCCCAGGGACTACATTTCCCAAGATGCCTTGCAAAATAAGATTCTGCATGAAATTCCCCCAATGAGAGAGACTTGAATGAGATATAGGAGGCATTGGAAGGCATTAGAAGTTTCTTTAAATCTTTTGATTCACTGGACAAAGTGAAGACCCTTATTACCAAGCTTACTTTGCTTTTATCCCAGATGACCTTGGTCAAATCATGTGCTTTTAAAGCTCTGTTCTTGTTTTTTTATAGTGCCCATGCTTGTCTATATTTATTTCGTTGAAATTATGTGACCTGGTTACTTGGTGCGACATAAAGCACACAGTCCTTTCTCCAAGTTTTTGTTTCTTGGCTTGTTTGTTTTCTAAAAACACCTTCAATTTCTCAAAAGGCAGTCTAAGAATTTAGAGTTTACATGTGTGGATTTTAAACTTTCAGAATCTATAGTTTATTAGGTAGAATGAAGCCCTCATAACTAAGAGGCCTTTGCTGTTACGTCAGGATTTCCCACAATCAAAGTAGATGTCTTTAACAAGCAACGTTTGTTATATTTGGAACGTCCTACTTACTGTGTTTTTGTTAGTTTAAGGTCCATGACCAGTTTGCGTGGGAAGCTCATTTTTCTCGTGTCCTTCATGATGATTATTTTTGTTATTAAACTTCTCATCTCACACTGAAATGTGTGGTTAGGATTTATGAAGGTCCCTCTGTGGGAGTATGGGTTCATGAATGGAGACATTAGTGAAGTAAAAAATTAGCAAATTTCTTGTTTGTTTTTTTAAGGGGCAAACAATTATTTCCCCTAGGTAAGAGTCTCCAATGATTACTTATAAAAACTGGCTGCTTATACATTTCTTTGTTGTTTTAATGCCACCTCTTCTTTCACCTTGAAATTTGTTGTTATTTAGCATTCTTGCTTTGGTCTAGGTAATTTTACTATTGAACTATGGCAATTTTCCATTTACTTTATTAATTTCCCTATTAATAAATATTTTTCTTATTAATTAATACATTGTGTATTTATATATTAATGCATACATATGTATGTATTAATCAATTAGTAATGTATTAATTAATACATAACATATTAATTAAATCTCTTGGGTGGATATACAACTTTGTGAATTTGTAGGTCACATTGTTGTCAAAACATTCTGTCCAAAATGGGATACTGAGGAAGACTCAGTTCATATTTAAGTACAGTTATGAGATGTTCTTAACACTTTTCTCTCTGGACGTAGGATTTCCCTTGCTCATTCAGTTGTCCTCCAGAAGTAGTATGACTTTGATAAAGGAAACATGCAAACCATTGGCCTAGTATCAGTCCTGTCAGTCACTTATGTGAGGCAGTGATGCTTAGTGGAGAGATAACATCTCATTTATGTAACGTATAGACTCTTTCTTGAGCAAAAGTATTCTGCATGTTCTTTAAAATGACTATTCTAAATTGAATAGTTGATATGTTCCTTGCCTACACTGCATAGACCCAGGTATTAGAGAAAGCATCATGTTGTGGAAAAACTAGAAATGTGATGTGTTTGAGTAAAACCTAAATTACGAGATTTTCTATTGATAGCTACGCATTCTTCTATCCTCTTTCTATTCTCTCTTTGGGTCCCACTGACAGGTATCTACAATTCCCAAGTTACTTGTTAAGAAGGTCCCCCATAGATTTTGCCAGTGATAGTCTTTTAAAGCAAACTGGGGCTTGGAAGAGAGATAGAAGCCATATTATTTCACTGGCATCAGCAAGAAGCTATACAACCCTTGGCAAACGTGGGATTTTTGAAGTACGCTCCCCTGAGAAACACAGCCCTGCCTACTGCAGGTAGCTGTAACTTTCAGCGTCAGTTTGTTCTAGGTCCTGAAACTTCCTTACTCACCAAATGATACCAATGAATTTTAATGATTGTAGAGGCCTTTCTTGACCTTTCCTTCTATGGTCTTTCCCATAGTTTGATATGTACATATTTTTCTGTATTAAATCCCTTTCTGTTTAAAATACGCAAAGTGGTTCCTATTTGCTTAAGCAAACCTTGAAATATAGACCTAACAGTGCAGTTGTATGCACAAGACATCAGTCAGGATGATAACATACAATCTATGTGTGAATTAATGCCGCATCCAATTTTATTGTGCCAAAAAGTAAATTTCCACAACCTGAAGGACCCACAACTAAAGTAAACAACTATGTACTGGAGGGACTTGGGGAGACAAAGCAGAAAAAAAAGTAAATTTCTTTTTCTTGATTTTAAAAGATCAACCTCTTTCATGATAATCATGGGGAAGAAATCCTTCCAACTTATAATTCTATATCCAGTGAGAATATCTTTCAAAACTTAATGTAAAGTAAAAACTTTTTTCCAGAGAAAAGTGGCCAGCAGACCTGTGGTAAGAAAAACTAAAGAGCTTTCTTCCTGCTGAAGAGAGTGGTCCCAGGTAGACACATGGAAAGTCAGGAAGTTTTGAAAACCAAGGAAAAGTAAAATATATAGCTCAATATAAATTGCTGGGGAATCGAGCAGGTGAGGAGGGTGTCTACAAGCTGGGGTGGAGGTAACAATGAAATGCGTTGTGGGGCCTGAGCAGGGTAGAAAGGTATCTACATGCTCTGGTGTGGCAGAACAGAACCTGAGTGTAGCATGGAGGCTGTTCGTGGAGAAGCGGAGGGGTGAAGACAGCCCATCGCAGGATGGCAGTAATTAAGGAGGGTGAGCACAGGAGAGGAGCAATGGAAGTGGTGGCTATCTAGAGAAGGCATTGGAGCCCTAGTTGGGTTAGGATGACATCTCATGCTGGAGGAGAACAGTGAGGGAGGCCAAATTTGAGGTACTGGAGTCTGAACTGGGTAAAGCGGGAGTTCATCTAATCCTGCATAAGTGTTAGAGACCGAGCAGCGTAAGTTGGGCATCCACATGGATCAGGGACCGTAGTAACTGGTGTGTGTTGTTGGAGCACATATAGGGTGAGGAGAAAGTCTTCATACAAGTAGTGGTTGGGGGCTGCATCAGCAATGGAAATTGGTTACATATTGCAAGAGTGATAAAATAAGTAAATATATAAAGGAAAATGGTAGCCACCGACAGTGGCTGCTGTGATCCACCTATGGTAGACAGAAAACTAGAATTAACGTTCTGATGTCAGATTGGAATTGCAAGTATCAGTGTGAATGCATGGTTTTCAGTGTATTGATATAGATACCAAATAAATATAGACGTGAATGTATATCTGCATGTAAAAATGTCTATGTATATGCATGCATATGTTCCTTAAGTTGGGTTCTGAGACGACCTGGGAATAAGATCCCCCAATAACAATAAGCACATCTATCGCTCGACTCTTAATTTCTAAATATCTTTGTCCAGGAAAAGAAACCAAAGCTCTTTGGAAAACTGATTGATACTAGTGTTGGGACAGAAAAGTTAAAAGATGAGGTGGTATCATCTTTTTATGCCAAAAGAAGTTCTCAGAAAATGATGAGAACATATAGGATGTGCCAAAAAAACACAGAAGCCAGCTTGAAGGGTTTCCTATTGGCCAAATCTGCCATAGTTTGAGCATTAAACTAAATAATGATAGCGTTTAATTTAATTATATTATAACCCATTGAATAAAATATAAATGCATGAATATTTATGGATATAAATGCAGAAATGGATAAATAAGTGGGAGAGGAGAAAGCTTTTCCTTATAGTGAAATGCCAACTGGTGGATGTAGAAAGGATGATAGATTTTGCAAAGTCACTATTTGGCAGCCATCACAGAAATAATCAGTTCAGTCAAAAAACATCAATGGGGCTAAAACTAATGGATGAAAGCTTACTGAGAAATGGGATATTTATTAGTCTCAAAACAATTCCTGACAAAATACTTATTAATCACCAAGCAGTAAAGAGTATCTTTACAGTGGATAAGCCACCATAATCAGATAATTAAGGTTGATGTTTCCAGTAATGGGACAAATCTAAATCATGGGCCACCTGATAGTACATAGTGAGAAGAATGCAGCATCATTTCTGTGATAATCCTACTCAAAATGCAAAACCTAAATCTAGCCATGAGTAAACAGTGGACAAACAGAAATCAAGGGATGTTCTTCAAAATAGCTGGCCTCTAATACTTAAAAGTGTGAAGGTTGGGAAAATTCGGGAAAGATTGAGGCATCATTTCAGATTAAAGGAGACTAAAGAGACCCTAATAAAATACAATGTGTGATCCTGAATTGAATCCTTCTACTATGAAGGACATGACTGGGACAGTTTGGGAAACTGAATTGGTGAAACTGATAGTAATAATCTACTGCCGTTACTTTGTTGATTTTGATGGTTGTTTGGTGGGTCTGGAGGAGAACGTCCTTTTTGCAGGAAATGCAAGCTTAGAGTATTCCAGAGTGATGGGGCATCATGTCTGAAAATTGTTCTCAGAAATTTGCACTGTTTTTGCGGCTATTCAGTAAGTTTGAAATTTTTAAAAAACAAACAGGAAAGTGCAAAAAAAGTCAATATGATTGACCAAAATAACAGAATAAAGGAGAAAGTTCACATGACGATTTCAACAGATGCAGAAAAAGCGTTTAATAAGACTGAAGGCAGGTTTGTAATAACAATTCTTAGTAAAGCATAAATTAAGCAAATATTTGTTCTGATAAAATGTACCTATAACTACCTACAACAAAGTTCATACTTAAGGGTGAAAGATGTAAATCGTTTTTTCTGAGATGATAAATAAAATGAGGATGACTGATAACACAACCTCTCTCCAGCGGTGTCGTGGAGTTCATCTAATCAACTAGGCAAGAATAAGAAGTAAAGTGTATCACTTATACCAACAAAGAAATAAAATTATTATTTGAAGATGACAAAAATCCAAAAGAATCTGTAAATAAGCTATTAGAATTAGTAAGTGAAATTATCTAAGTTTCTGTACATAAGGTCCATAAACAAAAAGCAATTTTATTTTGTAAACCAGAAAAAAGTAGTAAAGAAATAAAATTAAAATTAAATAAAAAAGCATTTACAATAGCATAAAAATACATTAAATATCTAGGAATAAATACAGTGAAACATATTTAAGACTGATAAACTAAATCCCACAAAACATTAATGACAGAAATTAAAGAAAATCTAAACAAATGAAGGAATACACCAAGTTTAAGAACAGCAAAACTCAAATTTTTTAATGTAAATTCTTTCTAAACTCATCTACAATTTGATGCAATATCACTAAAATAACAGAGATTTTTAAGTTGTTTTTGCCTTTTTTTTCACAAAAATTGACTAGGTGACTCTACACGTTATATAGAAATAAAAGACACAAGACTGACTAAGACAATCCGAAGAAGGACAAAGTTAGAGGACTTGCACTACCTGGTACTATGATATATCATTAAAGTTCAGTAATTCTGAATGTGTACTATTGACACAAGATGGACAAAAGATCAGTGAAGAAAATAGTCCAGAAATAGTAACAATATGCTGTCACGTGATCTATACCAAAGGTACACTTGAGGTCCATGAGGGAAAACATGATCTTTTTAATAAACGGTGCTGGAAAATATTATTTGAAAAGGTTTGCTTATGTCTCATACCATATGCACAAATCAATTTCAGATAGGCTGTACAACTAAATGCGAAATTTTGAAATTGAACTTTATGATCTTTGAGTAACAAAAAAGCAAAGCTTAAATAGGACAGAAAAAATTAGAATTAAAAACTTCTGCTCATCAAAATACAATATTCAGAGAAAGGAAGGCAAACCACAGAGTTAGAGAAGATATTTGGGGTGTGTGTGTGTGTGTATATGAAACAAACCAATGGACAAACGGGCAAATGATTTGAATAGGCACTTCATGAAATGACTGTTTGTAAATGGCAACTAGGGAAGAATGACTAAAATGTCTAAAACAAAAAAGCCTGAAAATACTCAGCTTTATCAAGGATAAGGAGGAATTCAAAACATCACTGGAGAGGGGATGTAAATTGGAATAATTACTCTGGAAAACTGTTTGCATCTACTGAAGGTAAGCATGCACATTCCCCATACCAGCAATTTCACTTCTAGATGTACACCTTACAGAAATGCACACGTATATTGCTGGAAGCAATGTAATCCTTAAAAAGTAAAAAATACACAAGTGCCTATTATTGAATAAATTGTGTTATATTCATGCAATGGAACATGCAACAGAAACGCAAAGGAAAGAACTGCTGCCTGAACATGTTTTAATCTCACACACATAAAACTGAGCAAAATGAGCAAGACTACACAATGTGATTTTATTTTTATAAATATCTAAAACCAGGTAAAACTTATCTATAATGTTAGAAAAAAGGATATTTATTACCTTGAATTGGGGCGACATGGAAGGAGCTTCTGGGGTGTTATTAATGCTCTATGTTTTGATATGTTGAGTGCATTTTATAAAAATCCATCTAGTTGTTTGCTTACCATATGTGCATTTTTCTGCATGTTTTTTACACTTCAAAGATTTATTTAAAACAACGTGAAACAAAATAGCCTTTTTTGTTTGTTTGTTTGCACAAGGTGCTCATCAAGCAGAACATTCATTTGAATGATCAGCTTTCTGGACATTTGATTTCTCAATTTATAGGGAGAGCAGAGGTGGGTGAATGACAGTGATTATAACAATAGTACACCCCACTCTGGGGAGTGGCCCATGTTCCTTTCAGACAACCCTTACCTCAGAGTTTATACTAGGAGACAAAGAATGCTATTGAGCTACAAAATTTAATTTGGAAATAAGATAATGGAGAGTGATAAATGAAAATATTTGAGTGGTCTTAATTTGTTATGTGCTCCCTAATGATATAGCATGGAAATATGGTGAGTTTTGCCTGCTTTATTAATTCATTCATTTCATAAATATTTACATAGAGTCAAATGTATGTTGGACAATTTTCCAAGTGCTAGGTCATAAGATGTACTGCTGGCTCCTAATACCATCTGTTTCTACACTCACTGTATGAGGACATTGCAATTTTGTAAGATCGTTAGAGTAACATTAACCATCTCTGGAAAAAATGGGAGAGAATTCTTTTAATTCATTGCTGAAACTACAATACATATTTTATCATAATTTTGAATAAATAGATATTTGCTGCTGTTCCTATCACAGATACTTTAAAATAAGGAGCATGCATGTTCAATTTTGAATATGCTGGCTGGAATATATCTTGTTAGAATAAAGCAATCTGCAATCATATCACTTGTATAAGGTATTTCCTATGTTCAATTTTTCGAAAGGCAAAGTTTTTTAAAAGTCTGTTTAATAAAGATGAGATTTACCTCACTTAAATCCATCAACCATGTCACACATACACACATTGCATGAGCACAAAACTAAAAGAGAGGAATAAATATAAATGAAAAGAAAGTAATATTGTCAATGAGATTTTAATAAAAAACGAAAACTTTTTGCACGAGAGACATTGAATTAAACCTTACACAGAAGTAAAATGGTAATACATCAAAAGAAAATATTCCTATTAATTTGAAGACCTTATGTGTGATTTTTCTCAATAAAGAAGAAAAAGTTGTATGAGTTTTCCCTAACTTCACACTCAGGAGATTAAGAAGGATTTTTCATGTCTGAAAAGAGGATAGGATTACTGGAGGCAAGGTTAAAGAAGTCAGGAGGGTACATCCAATGGGTTGAATTGCTCTGGAAGTTTCTGAGTAGACTTCATAGGACCAGTATCTGCCACAGCAAAATGGATGGCAGCAACAGCATCCTTTTCCACCATAGCCACATCTGGAACCATAGCCATAGCCACAACCCAGGCCATGAGAGTAGCTTCTCTAGTAGCACATGAATTACGAGTACAATGTTCAGCTGAAGAGCCGGGAATCTGTTTCTCTGGATTGAATATCACTGTCAGTCCAGATTCCCTCTGTAGTGGGAAAACCTCAAGTAGCGTTAGCTAATATGCATAAGAATTTTTCATCCTCTTGATTCGTTATGCAAAGAAAGATTAGTTTATTATGTTAAGATTGCCAGAAATGCATCACATACATTTAAGAAGCAATTTCTCTCCTACTTTCAAAAATCTTCCTCATTCTATATTTGGTAACATAACCATGTCCAGGTTAAAAGGGATAACATAAACATGAAAGCCATATTCCAGATGTTTGTTTTTACTAACAAAAACTTCATTTTAAGTTAGACGTACACTCTGACAATTCAGATCGTGCATAATGAGTTTGTGGGTACATGGAAGGAGAAACTATTTGACATCACAAATCTGATAAATTTACTTATCCATTTCCTTAGGGATAATGGGTCTCCAAGTTGAGGTTTTCTGAGGTTTACTTATGATAAACTAACAATGTAACATCCCATTCCACTTTTTAAAGTAAACTTTTATTGAAATACAGAATACACACTAATGTCCATAAATCATTATGTGTAGAGACAGATTAAATCGTCATAAAATAGCCATACTCATTGAATCAGCATTCAAATCAAGAAACAGAATAATAGCAGGACCCAGAGAGACTCTCACAATTCTTTGCTTCACCATGAACCCCCCCAGGCATTACTCGTCCTGCCTTTTGAAACCGTATATCTGTTTTACCACCTTTATATAAGTGGATTCATATAACACGTACTGTTTTTATCTCATTTCATTTGCTTAGCATTGTAATTTGAGATTCATACATCATTTGTATAAAATGTTAATTTTCATTGCTGTATAGTATTCTCTAGTATGATAAACTACAAGTTATCCATTTATTGTTGGTGGAGAGTTGGGTTGTTTTCAATTTTAACCATTATGAACATGGCTTCATGAATATTCCTGTACATATCTCTTGGTAAAGTTATCTATGTCTCAGTTGGATGTTGCCACAATAATGTTGCATAACAGACACGAAGCACAGTTTTATGTAATAGAAAACATTTACTTCACCCTTACATTCTACATGTTATCTGTGGTTTGGCTGAACCACGCTGGGCTGGGCACAAAGCCATGGGTTGGATCCATGTAACACTCCTCTAACTTGCGCCAGCATCTCATGGATTCATCTCCTTCTCACTGTGAAAACAGGAGTGTAAGTGGTCTAGCCTAACTGTGGAGGCAAGTTTCAAGCCTCTACTCCTATGTCCATTAATTCGTCGAAAGCAAGTCAAGGGGTGGGGAAACACAAGTACACCATGTCCACTGTGAGGTCACGCAAGTTCCACAGCTAAGCCAACAGCAATGGAGAGAGGACATATAATCCTTTCATGTACATCAGGAAGGAGGGAATGGATATTGACGAAGAAGAGTTTATTTTGTCATGAATGTAATTTGTTGGAGGCATAACTAGAATTGGAATTGTAGTTTTTTAGAGTATAAAATTTTTCAGTTTTTGTAGATAGGCTACCAAATGGCTTTCCAAAGTGGTTGTATCGTTAGATAACCCTATAAGCTCTTGCTCTACGTTGCTACGTTGCTCATGTTGCCTGTCTTTTCCTTTTGGCCATTCTGGCAGGTATATAGTGATTTCACTTTGTGTTTTCCTGATACTTAATATAGTTGAACACCTTTTTGTATATTATTGGCCATTTTTAGGTTTCCTTTCTTTGTGAAATACTGGTTCAACTCTTTATTTGTTTATTATTCAGCTATATAGGAGAAATAGCTTACAAAACCCTTTCCCCCACTACATCAGAATTTAATCTTATGTTTAATATGCTGGTTTTGCTCTCCTGGCAACCTGATGAGCAGCCACAGCCAAAGCCACAGCTCAGGCCACCACAGTAGTTGCTGCAGCAGCACATTATGGCAAGATTGGTAGGTTTAGCTGAGAAGCTAGCAATCAGTTTCCTGAATTCAAAAGTCACCATCTGCAAATGGGCTTTTATGTATCCCCAGCAGAAGGTAGAGTGAACTGTGGGAAACTTAGGCTTCATATTTCAGGCTAGTTTGCATTTAAAGTTTCTAGAATCTGTTGTGTGGAAGAAAAGCCCTCACAAATAAGAAAAATTTATGATTATTTCAGGATTACCTGGGCAAAGCAGGTGCCTTTAATAAGCAATTCTTTGTCCATTTAGAAAGTCCTTACCCGCTCTATTTTTGTTTTGAGCCTGTGATTAATTTTCATGAAAAGCTCATGTATCACATTTTTGGGAGTATTTATTTTTATCTAATTATGAAATGTGTAATGTAGAATTATAATTATCCTTGTGTGTGAGTGTGGATTTTTGGATGGGAAAAGTTAATGAAGCCACAAAATGAATAACTATATTTTCTGTTTTTTGAAAATCTTTAACGCAAACACTTCTTCTGTAGCTATGAATTTCCAGTGATTACTTATGGTGGACTGTCTGTCTATTAATTCATTCATTCATAGGCTTTTTGTTCCACAAATTCATATAAATAGATCTCTCTATTCACATTTAGATTTGCATCATTTTTGTGTCTAGGTAAGTTTGTCAATTCAACCATGCAATTTCACAATTATATATTCATTTCCTTTATAATCGACTACTTAATTCACTAGAGTTAGAATTTAAGTTCCTTATGGGTGAAACTAACAAACGTCTTTATAAATTTTTATATTATAATGGACAAAAACTTATTTCTAAAATCAGGAATCTAAATAGGACCCACATATTGAAATAAGAGATGTTGGTCTGGAAAAAAAGAGGAACACATCTGTCTGATTGAAGCCTACAGTACTAGATTTTCTGAGCGCAACCCCATAATATTCTCTACATTCTATTTTCTTCCATTTATCACAGGGACTGGAAGCTATATTTCTCAAGAGTCTTTTGCTGGAAGGAGGATAAACTGCTCAAATGACAGGATATTATCCAAGATTGGTTAAAGAGAGGAGAAAACCACATTATTGGATAACAGCAGTGGGATAATATATGGCTTTTGGAATATGTTAAGTTTTGCATGAAATACTGACTACTATCCTGAGGATCACCTGTGGTTTCTGCACTTTCGTGGCTCATTGAAACATAACAGTAAGTGTGAGCAGTAGGAGAGACATTTCTTGACCTTTTTTTCTCCAGAACTCCCAGTGGTTGAGTAAGCTACTATTTCTTTTAATTTAATATTTTCTTGTCTTAAATATCCAGAATGTTTTCTGTTTTGTTTTCCAAACCCTGGTTGATACACTTAGCAATGTCTTGATATGTACACAATATTATTAATAAAATGTAATATGTAAAATGATGTGTAAATTAATGCCTACATTTTTATTGTGCTACAAAGTAAATTTCTTTTATTTTTAAAAAAGGAATGGCATATTTAAAGTTCTTAATAAAATAACTGCCAGTGAAAATGTTTAGAAGTTAAGAAGAAATAATTATATATTCAGAGAAACAGACTAAGGGAACTTGTCACCAACAGACTTCTACTAAAAAAAATACTAAAGGGAATTACTTAGGTAGAAAGAAAATTATTTCGGTTGGAAATATACAAATAAATGAAAGAGTGAGGAACAAGGAATGAATGAATATTACAGCAAAGTCAAGTGAATATTATTTGTACAAATCATCATCATCATCCTCATCTCTGGGGGTATAAACTATACAGAGAATCAATATGCTTGGAGGGAATGATACAAAAGATGAGAGATGGTATTATTGTAGTTAATGTATTTTAAGGTTCTAGCACTATATGAGAAGCAGTAGAAAATGTTAATTTATATTAGAGTGTAATAAGTAAAAAATAAATGTTTTATTCTCTAGTGAATCACTGCAAGAATAATAAAATAATAGTTAATCTTCAAGAAAATAGAGGGAAATGGAATAAAAAATATTTGATCAATTCAAAGAAGGCAAGAAAACAGAAAATGGAACTCAAACCCAGTAGGACAAATATAAAATAAATAGAAGGACAATAGATTAAAGCCCAAATATATGGGTAATGTAAATAGACTAAATATATCAATGAAAACATAGAGATTCTGAACCTGGAAAAAATATAATACCTAATTACATGCTGCTGAAAATAGATACATCTCTAATATCACATCACAGGATGTTTGAAAGTTATAGGATAGAAAACATTTTATCTTGCAAACATTAGGCAAAGGAAAACTAGTCTAGCTATATTAATATCGGATATTAAGGCAATAAGAATTTCTAGAACAAGGAAAGAAAATTTCATAACCATAAAGGGACCAATCCATCAGCAAAGCACAGCAACTTTTATCCAACATGACCTCAATAATATAGCTTCAATATTAACCAAAAGTATCTTACAGAATCAAAGTGGGATAAAGTAAAACATATGGCTTAATAACCGAGAGAACGAGCAAACAAAAATAAAAATGATCAAAGATATTGAAGAACCTAAACAACAAAATAAGTAAACTTGACCAGTGGATAAAAATAGATAACTAAACCCAACATCAGAAAATATAATTCTCAAGTGCACATGGAGCATTTATAAAACTGATTACATGCTGAGACATAAGCAACCCTCAGAACATCTCAAAGAATTTAAATAATTTATAGTATGTTTTCTAATCATATGAAATTAATTCTAGAAATCAATAACAAAAATATAACAAGAAAAGCTCCAATTATTTCACAATTAAATGAAGCACTTAACTTTTGGTGGATCAAAGAAAAAAATCCTAATGAAAATTAGAAAGTGTTTAAAACTAAATGATACTGAAGACATAGCATATTAAAACTTATGGGATAGAAAGAAAGAAGTGTTTAGAGCGAAATGTAATCATTTAATTGCATGTATTAGAAAAAGATTAAAAGTGATACTATGAGGAAAGGATTTTCTTTTCAGTAACTGGTCCTGGGTTGATTAGTTATTCATATGGATAAATTGAATTTAACCTCTGTATTATACCACATAAAAATCATTTCAAAATGGATTGTAGATATAATTATAATGAATAAACTAATAACGTTTCTAGAAGTAGATATAGGAGACTATATACATAACCATAGAGTGGCCAAAAATTTCTTAAACAGGACATAGAATGGTCTAACAAGAGGAAAATGATGGGCTGAACTATATTACATTAAGAACTTATTTTTAAAATGTCAAGAAAATACCATGAGAAGATAACTGCGATACATATATGTGATAATTCCAGAATTTATAAGCAATTCTAACACATAAATGATAGGTAGACAATCAATTAAAAGTCAGCAAAAGACGTAAACAAGCACTTCATAAATGAGAATTTCCAAATGGAGGATAAATACATAAAATGGTGCTTATTTTCATTACTTGCCAGGGAAATGCAAAGCAAATGCACAATGAGACAACTATACACCAACTGGAGTAGTTTAAATGAATAATCTTAAATCTATAAAGTGTTACCTAGCATGTGGAAGAAAAACCTGCATATACTACTTGTGGGAGTTATAAATTGGTATAATCTCTTTGGGGAGCCATTTACTAAAGTTTAATTCTGTGACCCAAGAACTGTCTTTCTAAGTATATAGACAGCAAAATGTGAATAAATATCTTTACCAAAAATATGTACAAGAATATTTTTAGCAACATTACCCATAGTAACCAAAAAGTAGAAAGTTCAAATATCCAACTACCAGACAAATAAATTGTGGTATATTCACACAGTAGAATAATCCGGCTACATTGTCCAATATGGTATAGCCATTAGCCATGTATGATTATTTACACTTAAATTTTTCGATTAATGTTTGCATGGTATATCATTCTTCATCATTTTTGCTTTCAACTTACCTATGTCACTTTTGAAGTGAGTTTTTTGTAAACAGTATATTGTTGATTTATGTGTTTTTTTCTACTCTGCTTATCTCTTTATTCGATGTATTTAATCCATTTATATTTAAAGTAATTACTGATATATTAGAGCTTATGTCTGTCATTTTATTACTTGTTTTCTATTTGTTTTCTCTGTTTATTATTCCTCTCTTTCTCCCTGTGTTACTTGAACTTTTCCTTGATTCCATCTTGACTTATTTAGACTATTTTCAATATACTGAATTTGATAGTTTTCTTGGTGGTTGCTCTAGGTATATTACAATATACCTACACAACTTATTGCAGTCTACTGGTATCAACATTTTACCACTTCAATTGAAGAGTAGAAATCGTATTTCCACTTACGTCTCTTTATCTTCGCCACTTTAAGAATACAATTGCCTTAAGCATTTCTTCTACATATGAGAAACTACATAAGAAACTCATGAGAAGAATAGTGTATTATATTTACCTAAATTTTTACCCACTCTAATTACTTTCTTTTCTTTCTGAAGTTCCAAACTTCTATTGTTATCATGTCTGTTTAAAAAACATGCTTTAGCCATTCTTTAAAGGTAAGTGTGGTAGCAACAAAATCTCTTCATTTTCCTTCATCTATGAATGTCAGAAGGATATTTTTGCCAGATATAAGTTGCACAGCTGACTCTTCTTTTCTTTTAATACTTGGAAAAATATTGTGTCACTTTCTTCTAAAATCCATGCTTTCAGATAAAAAATTTACTTTCATTCAAATTGGTTTTCCCCAATAAGTAACAATTTGGGAAATAATGATTTTTTTTGAAGGTTTCAGTCCTACCCTCTTTCTCATTTCCTTCAGGACTCTGATGACACCGTGTTAGCTTTTTTGTTATTGTCCCACAAGATCATGAGACTCTGTTTGTTGGGTATATTTTCTCCCTAATGTTCAGATTGAGTAAATTCTATTGGTTTGCCCTCAAGTTCACTGATTTCATCATCTGTCATCTCCAGCCTACAATTAAACTCTGGTTTTTTATTTTGGTTATTGTACTTTTCAGTTCTATAATTTCCATTTGATTCTTTTGATAATGTCTTTTTGCTGAGATTTTCTACTTTTTCATTTTTTTAGGAGAATTTTTAATTGCTTCTTAAAGAAATTTTATGATAGTTCCATTAAACTCTTTATCATTACCATTTTATATTCTTATCAGATAGTTCTATTATCTTTTTTGTCTTGATGTTGGCATCTGCTGTCTTTTCTCATTCAAATTGTGATTTTCTGCTTCTTAGTGTGATGAGTGCCTTTTTTCCTGTTCTAAATATTTTGGATAGTATGAGACTTGGAGTTTAGGAATTTCCAAGAAGAAGTGCCCTTAATTGAAAGAGGCAAAAGAGTATCCTTATAGCGTGAAGCGAAATAGAGGTAGACCAGCCCTGACCAAAATTCCAGGAGCCTCATTTTATGTTAGTCTTTGTTTGGATTAAGGCAATCAGAACTTTTCTAATAGCTTAGAACCAAAAACTCTAGTCATTAGTTCCTCATCATCTTGATATGGACAAAAAACTTTTATCTGATTTTCAAATGCATTTGCTTGGTTTCTTAGGAAGCTGACCCTTACAACTTCAGAATTTGGAAAACACCTGAAGGAGACTTTGTATTGAGCTCAGTGTTCTGCAATTTTATCTGAATCTTACATCTTCAATTGTGTTTTGCCAGTCCTGAAACTAAAAAATTGCAAAATTCTGAAGGTTACTCTTTCTCCCAGTAGTCTCTTGCCCTGCTCCTAGAATCAAGAATTGCAGAATTTCAGATCACTTTCTCACCATTTCCATATCTTCAGAATATTGATTCCTTTATTCCAATTTTTTTTTCATCAGCTTTGCATTGTACTTAATGTTGTTTGTTTGAATTTCCCAAGTAAAACAGAACTACTTAAATGATGGAAAATGAATTTCTTTCTGGAGAAAGTTAATATGCATAGGCATATATATTTGATAAAGGCCAGACCTCTTGGTGAAAAATGAAATAATCTAATATTAATCTGATACTGAGAAAATATCTCATGGATTTGATAAATTTATCTTGTTATGCACATTATATATATTTTCCAAAGACTTATAATAAATTAGTATATTTTCAAGTGCTGTTTGGCTGCCATGTTGGTGAGACAACGTCATTATTAGTACTGACAATTTAAATTTGATAATGTCTATACTCATTTTCTAGGCAAAAATATTGTTTAAAAATTGGAAACCATTTCATAGAAGCTGAACTCTAGTTGATATAATCCAACTGTCAGAGTTTCAAAATACACAAAAATATGCTCTGGTGTGAAATACAACTATTGTAATAATTAGCCATTTTTGGAATTTAGATTAAGATCAGAAGACAATAAAGATAGTAGAAGAGATTATAGAGACACATAAAGGCATATTTCTTATGAGTACTGTTGGAAAGAATTGCTATTTTTACCCTTTTCATTTTTAGGCACATAATGACCACAAAAGAGCACTCTGGCTCTTTTCTCTCCCCCCCGCCCCCCCAGTAAACACACACATAAGGGAAAAATCACACACAAATACACAAACATACATGGTAAACTGATGGAGATAATTCAGTATAAATGTAATAAAGCAATATTTGCAAGGAAATACAGTTTATTTAATAATACATATCTTTTTAAAGTAAAATAAAATTTAATTAAATTTTACATAGCATTATAAAGGTAATGCAATATCAAAGGGACAACTTTTCTATAAACTATGATACAACCCAATTGACAATGATGGATCAAAATAGACATGCTTAACTTCATCTATTTATCTCAGATAGTTTAAAATAAAGTTAGTATTTTTGAATACACGTTAAAATTTCTCAGGAGAAAGAAATCTGGAAATAGCGCCGGTAGGACAAGAAGATGTAGCCAAAAGACTAAAAGTTCCTTAGTAGAAGCCATAGGACCAGTATCTTCCACAGTGCAGTGGGTGGCAGCAGCTGTAACCATGGCCACCATAACCACAGGCATAACTACAGCCCAGGCCACCATAGCCGTAGCCCAGGCCGCCGTAGTAGTTGCCGTAATAACACATGGTGTCAGGAGTACAAGGTTTGGTTGAGGAGCAGTAAATAGATGTCTTTAGTCTGAAAGTCACCATCTGTCAAGGGCCTTTTATACCCCCTCAGTGATGGGTGGGGAAAACCACAGGCAGTGTAGCGTCTTATATTTCACTAATTTGCTTCAGACAATATCGTGAATATCTTGATTTATTGGCTAAATGAGGCCCTCGTGACTGAGATAATTTTGCTCCTATGTCAGGATCCACAATCAATTTATGGGCCTTTAAAATGAAACTCTTGTTCTATTCTCAGGGCTATATCTCACACTGTATTTATTTAGTTGAATAACCATGACCTGATTACATGATATGATGCAAAACATGAAAATGTTTATCGGTATTTTTTTGTCTTGTTTCCATTTCTCCATAAGAAGAAAGCTTTTAAAATAATTTTTGTCTGATGGAACATGCTTCCTGTATCTTGCTCATGAAAGGTAGATATAATATATTTTATGTATTATAAATCTTATAAAACACTTCCACTTAATATGACTTTATTGGTTGTGTTACTGGCAATATGGCAGCATGTTACTATAATATATAAGTATATTTAGCATTTGTTTATGAACCTTTCCTTTAGTGTATGTTGCTTTGATCTTTCCAGAAAGTGTATGACCATTTTATGGGTGGAAACTGTCTATGCTTTATGCTTCTTTTTGTTGTCACATATGAAGGTGCTATACATGTATCTGTAAAACATACTATGGGCAAATTTGGTGCTCCATCCTCAACTCTCATGTCTTCTTTTTGCCAGGACTCATTTTTGCTCTTACAGATGCCCTGGTGTTGAAGTAGTGACATGCCTCCTAAAAAGTGTGTGGACAGTATCAGAGAGGCAAAAGGAGTCATGAGCTCATTCTTCATTCCCTCTGTTTTCAGCTGATAGGGGAAGTATTGGCAGAGATAGAGATCCCCAATCATGGAAAGATTAGACTAGTACATAGCAGAGACTATGCTCCAAGTTTTTTTCTTAGTTTCAAATTTCTAATGAACTTTATTAAAATATAATTTACAGAAAACAAATTATATCTATTAACAGTAAAGCTAAATGAGTTTTGACAAACAGAGATTAATATAAATTATATATCTTCACTCTAAATATAGCCATTGGGAGATTTCCTAATGGGGGAAGAAGTTTCCTCCCTGATTTTATAGTTGCTGAACACAGATTTTCTCTGACCTCACAAACACTGCCAGTTATGCACTTCCTTATCTTCGAACCTTGAAAGTAGTGATGGCATATAGATATGATGAAGAACCCTGCTTTCCTTCATCCTTTTAATTTAGATGATATGAAACCTCAAAGAGAAATTCTCATAGCTTTTCATCTTCAATTGTTATTTAACAACCATTTTTAAGACATTGCGTTATTGACATCTATTACAGTTTCTGTGTTTCTTCTTTTCACTGATTTTCTTATGCATAGCATGAGATGCTAGAAATGAAAGGACATTAGAGAAACTTCAGTATCATAAAAGAAAAAAAATAAATTTGTTTTCTTTTGAAATTAGAAAATAATTATTTTTCTTCATTGGGTCAAATGTGTATCTGACATTACTGCATGTTTCTTCAAACAATGAAGACAGATTTTCGGATATCAAAATTATATTTGGCACCTATGTTAGTCAATTCAAATTTTATTGTTAGTTTTCACTTTTCAAATATGATGACGTCAAACAGTTTTGGGGCAAAATATAGTAATTTCTTGAAAATTAAACAGTCTGCTTAATCAAAGTGATCTTTTGCCTGACTGATATTTGTATTCCATGAAATTCTGTTGCCTCTTTAGAATTTCCTAATGTCCTTGGGCTTCTCAAGAAAAACTAGAATATGAAGGCACATTCATTTTGGGGATTTCAAAGGGAAAAAAATACAAGATGTACGGTGCAGGGGTAAGAGAGAGGCAGTGACTCGGTGCATTGAAGCCTCTGATGCTGAGGCTATGAGCAGCCAGCACATCCTTTCTAGGATATTTAAACATCAAATATCAGACAGTCAGCAGCCGCCAGACAGGGGATGTTTTTTGAACTATTTTGTGGATGACTTGTAGAGTATAGATGGAAGCATATGAGGCATGAGGAGCAAATTATCTCTTTTCTGAGGCACAGTTCTAAGTAATTTAGCTGAAACTTAGTGTATCAAAAAATAGAAAAAGGCAAGGTTTATTAAATCTAGTGATATAAAAGGACTATTTTGGTGAGCAAAAGTGTCCTTAAAAAATTTAGCATATGAATGTAAATTGATATATGCTGATCAGATGTAGCAGTGGCTGCTCAGTCACATGGAAGCCTGGATTACATGTCACCTTAGATAAAAATAACTGATGTCCAGGGGCCTGCCCAATGCTGTGGCCTAGTGGTTAAGTTCCACGTGCTCCACTTTGGTGGCCTGGGGTTCACAGGTTCGGATCCCAGGCATGGACCGGACCTGCAGCACTTGTCAGCCATGATGTGGTGGTGACCTGCATACAAAAGAGGGGAAGATTGGCACAGATGTTAGCTCGAGGCTAACATCTATCTTACTCAAGTAGTCTGCATTTTTGGATACATCAAAACCTTAGGAGACATCTAAAGACATTGTTCTTCTGTCTCTATTTCTCTTTTTCTGTTTCACTTTCATTTCTCTATCTCTCTCTATTTCAGTTCCTCTTTCTCACATACATACACATACAAACAGAAAAAGCAAAAGTGATAGAGAGAAATGAATACAAATACACTGAAACAATATTTACAGGAATAGGTGGTTTATTAAATGTGAACTTTATTTTCCCATGTGAACAACGTGAAATAAATATTGATGAAGAATAATGTTAATACAAAATAAAAAGTAAAACTTTTCTATAAATTATGAGACATCCCATTGATTTTGGTTAATCAAAATGCAGCTTGCTGAATCTGAATTATTTTTCTTCCTAATAGTCAGGAATAAAGATAGCATTTCTGATATGAGTATGAAAGTTGGATTAGGAAGAAAAGGAAGAGTCCAGTAGGTTGAGCTGCTCACAAAGAACCTAGATAGAATTCACGGGGCCAGAGTATTGCACTGCAAGATGAGTAGCCCATAACCAGAGACCAGGCACCATAGAGGTTGCCGTTATGACTCACAGTGACAGAAATGGATAGTTTAGTCAAGGATCAGGGAATCTGATCCTCAGATTGAATGTCACCAACTACACAGTGTAGGCCCTTTTAAATACTCCCAGGTGTTCGTTGCATAAGCCTTAAGCAGAGCTGCCCTTGTAATTCAGACTTATTACTCAAATAAAATGTCATCAGCTAACATACAGGTGATTTAATGTACGTTTGTATGTAATACATTAATGTATTTTTCATTTGAGTTAAAAAGCAATTACAATTTATTTTATTTAATGGTGGTTTAGTTTAGCCCAATCTTATTCAGTTATTAGATTGGCCAAGCTAAATGATCAATATCTGCATCATGCCTACCACAGTTATAGGAGGACTGGGAAAAAGAGAAGAGCTGCCTGAGCCCCAATTCTCCACAGCTGCTGTACGCAGATTCCCTAAGCCTGTAGCATTATACACAATGTCATCAGTTGAGCAATGAGAGACTGGAGATGGTATGTGCATATATCTGTGTATAGCTCCAATTTTTCTCAAACTCCCAATGGAAACAATGGAATTCCTTAAAAATTTGTTTGCTATGTTCCATCATTTAAGCAAACAACATTCTATCATTTAGGCAACATTTATTGGGAGCTCACTGTGTAAAAGTCACTTTTGAGGCAATAGATTTTATTTTCTATTGTTATTACTATGCCTTCTCATATGATCTGTTTTTTTCATTTACAGTATTAAGATGTAGCAGTGTTGCAAAGCCATTTGAAGTATTGAAGTATCCTGAGAAAGTGATATAAAACTGACTTATTTGAACTGAATATCGCTAAAGTTGGGATGATGAACAGATACCCTCCAAAATGTTCCCATTAGGATAACGGGGGTTTTCATCCCTGTAACAGATGAAAGTACAAAACATGGTCAGAATCTAACAATAAAGTGGTTATATTTTATGTGAGATATTAACAAATATTAAGAGAATAGGTCTATAAATACAAGATAAATTGCATGTAAAATAGTAAACTCATCGAGACCTATTCAAGGACTTACAATAAACTAAGTATAGTGAGAATGAAACAAGAGTTATTTTTAATGGAAAATAAAAATATATATGGAGCTGGTCTCATCTAAATAATTCTCAGGAAATGTTACTTTGGAGACACAAATAATAAATTGCCTGTAAGACAATAATAAAGTGAAATTTTACTGACTTGTCAATCTCTAATTATATACCCCTTTCTTGTACTCACATGAGTCCACAACCAATTCTCAGATTGCAAATCAGATTGAGTTTGGATGTGGTGTTACTGACATTGCTTCTGTACCTGATTTCCAGGAATTATCTTTGATCTTACAGTTGCCCTGCTGGATGTCTGATGCTGCAGTAAAATGTCTTTTCAAAGTGTTTGACTAATCATGGAGACACACGTAGTGCTTGGACCCATTTTGATCTTCTTCAACTCTTATCTGAAAAGACTGGTGCTTTTTAAAGGCAGATCTTTACTTAGAGGAGACTATGCTCCAGGGTTTGCCTTGGATGAACATTTAAATGTAATAGACGCGACACTCTTTTCTGACCTTTTACAGATCTAGACGGCAGAGGAAAGACTTTGTGTGAACAAAATGAGCACAAAAAAGTGTCTAATTGAGTGAAATCCAGCTTCAGATGAATAGTTGCAGAGTATTACTAAAATGTCATAAACAAATGTACCCTTGAGTTGATATATTTGATCATGTATTAAATTGCAATTCTGTTCTATTTTATTTAAAGTTTATAAAGATTATATCTGTCACATCTGATTCTCTCATCAGAGACATTAAAGAAGTTCTTTATATGATTAAATATAATTCATTCAACAGATATTTACTGTCTGCTAAAATCTAGTAATATTTTAAGGCAGTGGATTATTGTTTTCTATCATTCATAGGATAAATTGTAGAAATTATGGAAGGGAGAATTCAAGGTGTTTTTCTTACTCTCGTTTTAAAACCCTTACTCATCCTCTATTTATTTAACTTTAAATAGTTGACTAGTTTTTATTTAGTTTAATCACTGACCAGGTTCTAAAATGTTCATTTTTTTTATTGATGTCAAAATAGTTTATAATATTTTGGAATTTCAATTGTACAGTGTTATTTGTCCATCACCATATATACATGCCCCTTTACCCCTTATGCCCACTCCCTTATGCCCTCTGGTAACTGATAGTCTGATCTCTTTGTCCACATATTTGTTTGTCTTCCACATATGAGTGAAATCATACTGTATTTGTCTTTCTCTGTCTGGCTTATGTCACTTAACACGATAACCTCAAGTTCCATCCATGTTGTTGCAAATGGGAAGATTTTGTCTTTTTTGTGGCTGAGTAGTATTCCACTTCTTCTTTATCCATTCATTAGTCAATGGGCACTTGGGTTGCTTCCATGTCTTGGCTGCTGTGAATAATGCTTCAATGAACGTAAGGGTGCATAAGTCTCTTTGAATTGTTGGTTTCAAGTTCTTTAGATAGATACCCAGTAGTGAAATAGCTGGGTCATATGGTATTTCAATTTTTAATTTTTTGAGAAATCTCCATACTGTTTCTCATAGTGGCTGCACCAGGTTGCATTCACACCAGCATAGTATGAGGATTCCCTTTTCTCCATATCCTCTCCAACATTTTTTATTTTTTGTCTAGGTGATTATAGTCATTCTAACAAGTCTAAGGTGATATCTCAATGTAGTTTTGTTATGCATTTCCCTAATGATCAGTGATGTTGAGCATCTCTTCATGTGCCTATTGGACATCTGTATATCTTCTTTAAAAAAAATGTCTGTTCATATCCTATATTCATTTTTTGATCAGGTTGTTTGTTTTTTTGTTGTTGAGTTGTGTGAGTTCTTTATGTATTTTGGAGATTAACCCCTTGTCAGATATATGATTTGCAAATATTTTCTCCCAGTTGGTGGGTTGTCTTTTTGTTTTGTTCCTGGTTTCCTTTGCCTTGCAGAAGCTCTTTAGGCTGATGAAGGCCCATTTGTTTATTTTTTCTTTTGTTTCTCTTGCCCAAGTAGACATGGTATTTGAAAAGATCCCTCTAAGACTGGTGTCAAAGAACGTACTGCTTATATTTTTCTTCTAGGAGTTTTACAGTTTCATGTCTTACCTTCGAGTATTTAACCCACTTTGAGTTAATTTTTTATGTTTGGTGAAAGATAATGGTCTACTTTCATTCTTTTGCTTGTGGCTGTCCAGTTTTCTCAACACCATTTATTGAAGAGTTTTTCCTTTCTTCATTGTATGTTCTTGGCTCCTTTATTGAAGATTAGCTGTGCATAGATGTGCAGTATTATTTCTGGGCTCTGAATTCAGTTCCATTGATCTGTGTCTGTTTTTGTACCAGTACCATGCTGTTTTGATTACTATAGCTTCATAGTATATTTTGAAGTCAGGGATTGTGATGTATGTAGCTTTGTTCTTTTCTCTCAGGATTGCTTTAACTCTTCGGGGTCTTTTGTTGCCCAATATGAGTTTTAGGATTCATGGTTGTATTTCCATGAAGAATGTCATTGGGATTCAAATCAGCATTGCATTGAATCCATAGATTGCTTTAGGTAGTATGGACATTTTAACCATGTTTATTCTTCCAATCCATGTGCATGGAATATCTTTCCATTTCTTTATGTCATCATCGATTTATTTCAGTAATGTCTTATAGTTTTCATTGTATAGGTCTCTCACCTCCTTGGTTAAATTTATCCCTAGATATTTTACTCTTTTTGTTGTCATTGCAAGTGTTTGTATTTCTTGAATCCTTTTTCTGTTAGTTCATTATTAGAGTATAGAAATGCAACTGATTTTTGCAAGTTCATTTTGTACCCTGAAACTCTGTTGTAGTTGTTGATTATTTCTAATAGTTTTCTGATGGATTCTTTAGGGTTTTCCATATATAAAATCATGTCATCTGCAAAGTGCAATAGTTTTGCTTCTTCCTTGCCAATTTGAATATCTTTTATTTCTTTTTCTTGCCTAATTGCTCTGGCCAAAACTTCCAGTACTATGTCGAATAAGTGTGGGCACCCTTGTCTTGTTCCTGTTATCAGAAGGATAGCTTTCAGTTTTCCCCATTGAGTACGATGTTAGCGATAGGTTTGTCATATATAGCCTTTATTATGTGGAGGTACTTCCCTGCTATACCCATTTTATTGAGAGTTTTTATCATACATGGATGTTGGGTCTTGTCAAATGCTTTCTCCGCATCTATTGAGATGATCATGTGGTTTTATTCCTCATTTTGTTAATGTGGTGTATCACATTGATTGATTTGTGGATGTTGAACCATCCTGTGTCCCTGGTATAAATCCCTCTTGATAATGGTGTATGATCCTTTTGATGTATTGGTGTATTCAATTTACCGATATTTTTTTGAAGATTTTGCATCTATGTTCATCAGCGATATTGGCCTATAGTTTTCCTTCTTTGTGTTGTCCTTGTCTGGCTTTGGGATCAGGGTGATGTTGACCTCATAAAATGTGTTAGGAAGTGTTCCATTTTCTTCAATTTTTTGGAATAGTTTGCGAAGGATAGGTACTAAATCTTCCTTGAATATTTGATAGAATTCTCCAGAGAAGGCATCTGGTCCTGAATTTTTATTTTTTGGGGATGTTTTTGATTACTGTTTCAATCTCTTTGATTGTGCTTGGTCTATAAATATTTTCTATTTCTTCTTGGTTCAGTTTTGGGAGGTTGTATGAGTCTAGGAATGTATCCATTTCTTCTAGATTGTCCAATTTGTTGGCATATAGTTTTTCATAGTATTCTTTTGTAATCCTTTGTATCTCTGTGATATCTGTTGTAATTTCTCCTCTTTCATTTCTGATTTTATTTATTTGAGACTTCTCTCTTCTTTTCTTAGTGAGTCTGGCTAAGGGTTTGTCAATTTTGTTTATCTTCTCTAAGTACTAGCTCTTAGTTTCATTGATCCTTTCTACTGTTTTTTTTTGTTGTTGTTTTTGGTTTCAGTTTCATTTGTTTCTGCTCTAATTTTTATTATTTTCCTCCTTCTGCTGCATTTGGGCTTTGTTTCTTCTTCCTTTTCTAGTTCTGTTAGGTGTAGTTGGGGTTGTTCATTTGAGGTATTTCTTGTTTGTTAGGGTGGGCCTGTATTGCTATGAATTTTCCTCTTAGGAGCACTTTTGCTGCATCCCATAAGAGTTGGTGTGGTGTATTTTCATTTTCATTTGTCTCCAGATATTCTTTGATTTCTTGCTTAATTTCTTCAATGATCCATTGGTTGTTCAGTAACATGTTGTGTAGTCTCCAAATATTTGTCACTTTCCCAGCTTTTTTCTCAACGTTGATTTCTAGTTTCATAGCATTATGTTTGGAAAGGATGCTGATATGATTTCAATCTTCTTAAATTTATTGAGGCTTGCCTTGTTTACCAATATATGGTCTATCTTTGAGAATATTCCATGTGTACATGACAAGAATATATATTCTGCTGATTCTGGAAGGAGTGTTCTATATATATTTTTTAAGTCTATCTGGTCTAGTTTCCCATTTAGTTCCACTATTTCCTTGTTGACTTTCTGTCTGGTTGATCTATACATTGATGAAAGTGAGGTGTTCAGGTCCGCTACTATTACTGTGCTGCTGTTAAGGTCTCCTTTTAGGTTAACTAATAGTTGCTTTATGTACTTTGGTGCTCCTGTGTTACATACATATATATTGATAAGTGTTATGTCCTCTTGGTGGAGTGTCCCTTTTATCATTATATACTGCCTTCTTTATCATTCATTATCTTTTTTATCTTGGAGTCTACTTTGTATAAGTATGGCAACACTTGCTTTCTTTTGCTTGCCATTAGACTGGAGTATCATCTTTCATCCCTTCACTCTAAGCTTGTGTTTGTCTTTAGAGCTGAGATGTGTTTTCTGGAGGCAGCATATTGTTGGGTCTTGTTTTTTAATCCATCTAGCCACTCTGTGTGTTTTGATTGGAGGATTCAATCCATTTACATTTAAAGTGATCATTGCCATATGAGGGCCATTTTATTGCTTGTTTTCTGGTAGTTCTGTATTTCCCTTGTTTCTTGGCCTGTGTATTTCAGACTGAAAATTCAGTTTGGTGGCTCTCTATGATGATTTTCTCAGTTTTCTCTTTATTTACCATTTGTGTCTCTGTTCTGATTTTTGTTTGCTGGTTACCATGAGGTGTATATAAAAGATCTCATAGATGAGATAGTCCATTTTCTGTTGCTTATTATTTCCTTAGTCTAAGCAGCTTCCATCCCTTTCCTCTTCACCATCTAAGTTTTTGTCACAACTTTTTCCATTTTGTGTTTGTGGTTAAAACGATTATGTTTATTTTTTCCTTCCCTTTATCTTAAGAGTTATAATTAAGTTTTTGCCAGTCTGTTCTGATAGTTGCAATTTTATGATTTTGTCTGCCTATTTATCTCCTTCCTCAAGGCTTTGTAACTCCTTTCTTCTTCTCCTTTTTTCTTCCCCCAGGTATAAGGGCCTTCTTGATCATATCTTGTAGGGGGTGTCTTGTGATGATGAACTCCCTCAGCTTTGTTTATCTGGGAAAGTTTTTATTTCTCCATCATATCTGAAGGATATTTTCACTGGATAAATTATTCTTGGCTGAAAGTTTTTGTCTTTCAGAATTTTAATATATCATTCCACTCTCTCCTAGCCTGTAAGGTTTCTGCTGAGAAATCTGCTGAAAGCCTGAGAGGGGTTCCTTTGTAAGTCATTTTCTTCTGCCTTGCTGCCCTTAATATTTTTTGTCATTGACTTTTCCCAGTTTTATTAATATATGCCTTGGAGAAGGTCTTTTTACATTGATGTAATTAGGAGTTCTATTAACTTCTCTTACTGGTAATTCCAGATCCTTCCCCAGGTTTGGGAAATTCTCAGCTGTTATTTCTTTGAACAAGCTCTCTGTTCCTTTTTCCATCTCTTCTGCCTCTGGAATACCTATAATCCTTCTGTTGCATTACCTAATTGAGTTGGATATTTCTCAGAGACTGTCTTCATTTCTCTTTAGTCTTAGTTCTCTCTCCTCCTCCATCTGAAGCATTTCTATATTCCTAACCTCTAAATTGCTAAGTCTATCTTCCATAATAACAGCTCTGTTATTTTTAAGACTCCAGATTTTTCTTTATCTCAACCATTATGTTTTCCATCTCCATTCCATTTCCATTTTGATTGTTTTTCTTTATAACTTCAACTTCTTTTGTGAAGAATTCCCTCTGTTCATTAATTTTCTTCCTGTTTTCATTAAACTGTCTTTCTGAGTTCTCTTGTAACTCATTGAGTTTTTTTATGGTAGCTATTTTGAATTATCTAACATTTAGATTGTAGATTTCTGTGCCTTCAGGATTGATTTCTAGGTATTTGTCTCTTTCCTTCTTGTCTGGAGTATTAATATATTTCTTCATACTACTTGATGGAGTGGATTTGTACCCTTGCATAGTGATAGTATCTGGTTGCAGCACCCACCTGCTGCCACTGGGGGTGCAGGCAGGAGCTGCATATTCTGAGCCCACCATGATCCTTCTCCACTGTTCCTGTCCTAGGCTGGGCCACTCCTTGGGATCACAGCAGCCTTGTGGGCTATCCCACCAAATGGGAATGAAATCACTTGGGAGCTCAGGGCTTCTACTATTTAGTCCCACAGTCCCACTGAGATGTGCTCCCACCTTTGGGGCTGCTGCAGTACTATGGATTTTCACAGCAGCTGAAAGCTCATTCACCTGGGTGTGCAGATACACCACTGTGTCCTCCTAGGTCACACCAGCTGTTGTGCTTGGTGGGTGGGGCCTTCCCACTGCATCTGAACCGGAGCCACTCTCTGGGAGCAAAGTGGGACTGTAAAATGTTGATTTTTAAAATTCTGTCAATTCTACATGTATTACATGAGGATCTTCTGCAAGGTGAAAAATAACTTTCTTAACAATAATGTTTATTCAGTAGAGTCAGGTAAGCTTTTCCATGTTTATTATTTACTTTAATAAGTAAATTTCATGCAGGCATAAAAGTACATAGAATTGCATTTTGAAATTTTATAAACATCCTCAAGATTTAATAACAGTTGATATTCCACCATCAGTTCTGGCTCTCACTGTACATTTTTTGTTGTTATTGTTATTTCTACTGAATATTTTAAATCCAAGACAAGGTAGCATATTTCTTACAATTACTTCAGTGTGTATCTCTAAAAAAAAATGAGCTAAAAAAAAAAATATATATATATATATAATTACAATACCATTATCACACAGATGATATTTTTTAAAAAGTTTCTTAGCATCCTCTAATGTTTAATTCATACTCACGTTTTCTTGATTGGTTCCTAAATATATTTTCATAGTCAATTTTTTCATGGTGGAACTCACATTGCATTAGACATAATGTCTCTTAACTCTTTTTTAAAGAAATAAAAGTTCTGCAGTCTCTTCATTCATGTCTTTTATTTTTTGAATAAACTGGATTATTGTCCCATATAATTCTTAAATTTTGGACACGGCTAATATCTTCCTTAATTTTTTTTCATTTATTTTTTTATCCCTCATACCATCTGTGTGTAGATACAGAGGGTTTATGTAATTCTGGTCATTCTTATTCTTATTTTTGACAAGAAAAATACTTAATAGGTGCTCCATGAACTTCCTTCTGTATAATATTAGGAAACACATGGTGTCTGGTAGTCCCATTGCTTCACATTTAATAATGTTGGAATTATTAATTAGGTTGATATTAAAATCTTCCCCATCAATTTTTTATCTACTGATTTTTGCACTTGATGATAGTTACTTAGACTCATTATTGCTGAAAGTTCTAAGGTATTGATTTTTAAAATTCTGTCATTACATCACAGTAATTGCTGCTGCAATACATGCTGTTACAAGTGAAAAGCTCAACTGAGGAGCAAGAAATAAGGTTCCTGAGTTTGAATGTCACCATCTGCAAAGGACCTTTCATAAAATCTAAATAGTAGGTGGGACAGACCACAGACAATGTTGATCTCATATTTCAGACTAATTTGCAATAGAGCTCATCATGAATCTCTACTTCTTTCATTTTGTGACGTGAGTTCCTCAAGCCATGACTACTTAATTATGATGCCTGGATTCTCACAGTCTATTCATTTGCTTTTAGGAGGAGGATTCTATTCTATTTTGAAGAGTTGTATTCACTCTATTTGAGCTATATAAAATATATATCCTTTAAAATTTTAAATAGTAATAATTTAATAATTAATATTAATATTAAATATTTTTAATATCTTGGCTCAAGCTTCATATAATGCCATGAGCATTTAAGGCCTTATTGTTTTTTTTCCTATTTTTATTTGAAGACTATTAACTTCTACTACATAATCAGATATGAGGTGGGTGGTTGAAAGATGAAAGTTGCTTGAAGTCATATGTCATTAGAACAAAAAATTTTTCACCCTGAGCCAGCCGGATGGCCCAGCGGTTAAAGTTTGGCTCACTCTGCTTTAGCGGCCCAGGTTCAGTTTCTGGTTGTGGAACCACATCACTCATCTGTTAGTAGCTGTGCTGTGCCGGTGGCTCACATAGAAGAACCAGAAGAACTTCCAACTATGCAAAACAATGTACAGGAGATTTGTGGGTGGAAAGGAAGAAAAAAGGAGGAAGATAGGCAAGAGATGTTAGCTTAGGGTGAATCTTCCTCTGCAAAAAGATA
Organism: Equus quagga; assembly: GCF_021613505.1. Classification (NCBI taxonomy): domain Eukaryota; kingdom Metazoa; phylum Chordata; class Mammalia; order Perissodactyla; family Equidae; genus Equus; species Equus quagga. Next base: position 12,039,792 of record NW_025802777.1, read on the forward strand.
AATAAATAAATAAATAAAAAAGATTTTCCACAAGATATTTCTCACTGGTTAATGGCATTGATTAATTGACTAATTACAAATACATTTCTATCTTATTACAAATACACCTCATCTTTCATTATGTTTATATTAATTTTTAATGTCTATGTTTGATCGTATTTTGTGAAATTGACCATTCAGCATTTATTTTATATTTTTTCCCATTAATGTATGATGGTTCCACATTCAGAAAGTTTTAAATCTATTTATTGGTAGAAACTGATGGCATTTTCTCCATTCATCTGTCGCAGTGTGATTGAACCCCACTGTGGGAAATGAGGATGGCTTGGTCAATGGTCCTGGTGAAACTGTCTCTGTCTCATCCTCCTTCCTCACCACTGCTAGGTTTCCAGGATTTCTTTTGCTCTTTGTATTTTGCTGAGGAGCTTCTGAGCGATGCACACACAGGTTAGCTGCATAGTGGCAGAGGTGGCACATGTACCATGGGACAGATCTCGTTATGCTTGGGAATCAACTGGGTGTTGTTCTTGCTGCATATAGAGAAAATTTCTCTGTCTATAGGAGAACATGTTCTAGGTTTTCAAGTCTAAATAAACAATTTAATTTTTATAACTGAGCCTTTTTTTTTTAACCAACGTTGGCTGTATCTAAGTGTTAACAAAAAGGGGACATGGCATGTGTCCAATTGGCTGAAATGTAGTCAAGCAATGGTATGCACATAGTATCACTGAAGAAGGGTATCATACATGAACAGGTGAGAGAATTGATGAAATTTTTCAAACTATGTATAAAAAAGTAATTTTTTGCTATTTTATTAGACAGCTTTAAGCACACAATTCAATTTTCTCATCAGAATAATCAGACGGTTTGAAATTGTGCCCTTATCTTGTAGATATTCATGATCACAGGAATGTAGGGTGAAGGATAGCGGAGCACAAACCCTCTACTTTCCACTGCTATTGAATTAGTCTTCCTCTTGGAGCTTACTCTGGGAAGGATTTGAAGAATACCAATTGGACGAAATAGAATAATTTGAGCATTGAGGCTCTGGAGAGAGAAATGCATTCACATCTGAATAGCCATGCTTTTTCACATGTTTTTACTTTTAAAAGTAAGCTCCTGATTTTAAAGCATTTTTAAAAGTCATATAAGACATTAACAAAGATTTTTCAGCCTTATTTATTCATTCACTTATTTTCCATTTATTAATTAAAAGACAAAATGAGACAACATTGAACTCTTACTACTGCCAGTCACTGTTCTTGGTGGTGGAACCATGTGAATTCTATCAATTATATTGTGTTCTTTGTATCATTTTATTTTTCTCTCACAATATAGACTGTGATATTTTTAGAAAACCATTTGAGAAAATTCCACCATAATGGAAGGATACATAGATTAAAATATTTTACATACTGAGAAAGTGAGACATGACTTCTAATACTTTATGGCAAACCACAAAAGTCCTTAATTAATCTTATGACCTAGTTTTGAAAATTAATTAATAAAAATTTGCAATTCCTGAAGAATTGCTTGGACATATATATTATTCTTAAGGAATAATAGCTGTAATATGCAACATGTTGATATTTCATATTGGTATAGTGACTTTGCCTTTATCAATCACTTGGGGAAGAGTTTATAATTGCAAATGAAGGTCAAAATGGCACAAAATGTTAAATGAAGAGAAGAAAATAGGACACTCAAAACCACTGTTCCACAAAAACAGTGATCTAATTTCTTATGCCTGATGTGCTGATGCAGTCATGGGGTGGCACTTTCCAGACATTCTCAAAGACAAAAATGTTGTGCAGACCCACTTTGTGTGCTACCATCAGATATGGGAAATGGAGGGTCATTTAAAAGATGTGAAGTGAAAAATCAGAGTGCAACCACCAAGAAGCACAGTCCTAAAAACCTAAATGTTGAAGATAAGGAGACAGTCAAAGACAGAGATCCATAGACTATAGTGGTGGGAAATAGGTGTATTGCTGTGGGGTTTTATTCGTTAATTAAAAACTTAGCATATGGGCTGTTTTATTATCATCAGGCATAGATGGTTGCAGTGATTACTGGTTCGTCAAAAGCAAGTTTCATTTAGAAATAAGTTACTCTTAGGCCTTGATTTTTTTTTTTTAGCACATCAAGAAAGTCAATGTTTCTGTCACAATAATACTCACACACATGTGCATGCAACAGATGCAGCAAAAGTAATATTTAAAAAGCAATATTTCATACAGGAGATTTTATTTAAAATTGAAATAAATTTTTTCTCACATGAAGGATGTGAAGCTAAAATATATGCAGAACACTACTTATAGTGCAGAAAGAAGAGAAAAATTTTCTTTTATAAAGCAAGACATTCCAGATGATTTTATTCAACTGAGATGATGGATGTAGAATTTTAACTATTCTCTCCTTCACAAGTAGGCTAGGATGAGATAGTCACTATTTTATAAAGAGAAGAACTCAGAAGTGGAGTCAGGAAACACAAGAAGAGGAGTCCTGGAGTGTCTCCAGAAGTGTTTCAGTAAAATCCATAGGACCAGTATCTGCCATAGCAAGATGGTGACAGCAGCCATACCCATACCTTCCATAGCCACTGCCATAGCCACTGCCATAGCCACAGCCATAGCCACAGCCATAGCCACAGCCCAGGCCACCATAGTAGTTGCTGTAGTAGCACATGATGTCAGGAGTTGGGAGTTAAAGATTCACTTGAGAGTCAGGTAACCAGTGTCCTCAGTCTGGATGTCACCATCTGCCCAGAGCCTTTTATACACCTTCAGTGGTGGGTGGGGCAAACCACAGGAAGTGCTAACCTCATAATTCACACTAATTTACTTCAGAAAACTTCCTTAAGCTCATGATTCTTTAGGCAAAGACAATTCACAGCCTAGATATTCATTTTGCTTTCAGGTCAGGATTCTCAAACTCAAACCATTTGACTCTAATAATATATAATTGCTATATTTTCAAATCTGTGTCAAACTGGGCTAGTTAGTGAAAATTCTTTGACTGGGTTTTATGGAATTTTGAGAGAATGCTGACTCCTCATGTGAGTTTATAGGTTCATAGGGAGCTATTTTGACTAAAGTAAGAATTCTGTCAAAATGCCCATGTATTTTTCTTATATGATTCCTCCCTCTGAGGAAAATATGCTCCATCAAAGCTTTGTAATGGATAGACTGACACAATGTATATTCAAATGCCGTTATAAAGTCACTTGTACTTCCATCTGTAATTATGTTACTTTTTTATTATTTTGGGGGGAAATTTACAATTTTATTGTAAAATGAAATGTTGGCTTACATATTTATTTTTCTTATCAGGTGTTAAAAGATTGTGGAGAAATTGAAACCCTTGTACACTGCTGGTGGGAATGTAAAATGGTGTACCCACTATGGAAAAAAGTGTGGCAGTTCCTCAAAAATTAAATATAGAACTACTGCATGATCTAGCAATCCAAGCTCTGGGCATATATCCAGGTATATATCCACTAAAATTGAAAGCAGGATCTCAAAGAAATATCTGCACTTCCATGTTCATTGCAGCATTTTTCACAATAGCCAAGACATGGAATCAATTTAAAGTCTATCAGTGGATGAATGGATTAAAAAAGTAGTGTATACATACCATTGAATGCTATTCTGCCTTAAAAAAAGGGAATTCTGATATTTGTGACAACATGGATGAACCTGGAGAACGTTATGCTAAGTAAAATAAGCCAGGCACAGAAGAGCAATTAGTACATGATTCCTCTTTTATGAGACATGTAAAATAGTCAAACTCATAGAAAAAAGAGTAGAATGGGGCTTGACAAGGGCTAGGGGGACTAGGAAGTGAAAAGTTGCTGTTCAAAGGGTATAAAGTTTCAGTTACGCAAGATGAATAAGTTGTAGAGATCTGCTGTGCAACATTGTGCCTATAGTTAGCAGTACTGTATCATGTACTTAAAATTTTGTTAAGAAGGTAGATCTCATGCTAAGTGTTCTTACCTCAATGTCAATAAAAAGAAGGAAGCAGGAGGAAAATTTTGGAGGTAATGGATATGTTTATTACCTTGATTATGATGATGATTTCACAGGAGTTACCATGCCAAAATTTGTCAACTTGTGTTCTTTAAAATATGTGCAGGTTTTTTTTATGTTTAAATTACACCTCAATAAAGCTGTTAAAAAAAAAAAGACCGATCTTTCTAAAGAGAATAGGCAGACTCTGGCAGGATTATTTGCTTTTCTCGGTTACACTATGTCAAATTCATTTGTTCCAAGTAGGTTTTCTCTCACAACAGTCGAAGGGGAGGTCTGGAGACGTCTCTACCCTTCCACCAGCCCGAGTTCCTCAGTGTTTCATTGACCCTACAGTTGTCCTGGGCGTCTGGAGTGAAGCATCCTCACAGGCTGCTGTGTATCAGCATAGGGAACACATAACTACCCCTTTGAGTTTTGAATTCTGTTCTGAAGGCAACGAGAAGGAGAGAGCATGATGCAGACAGAGAACACTTGGGACCCATGAAAGAGCTTAGATTCTCTCTTAGGACAGACTATGAGTCAGGTGAGACTTTAAGACAAACATTTAAATTCAGTACTTGAAGTGCTTCTTACTGACACTGACTATAAACTAGATGGAAGAAGCAAAAGAGGATGGTGTGAAAAAAGCTGAAGGAGGAAGACACAGTGATGTATCTATTTGACTGAAACCTAGCTACATGATGATGTTCAAATGGAATTTTTTGAAAAGTGGCATACATATATATGGCTAAATTGATAAATTTAATCTACTACATATTAAAGTTATTTTATTCTATTTTTAAAAGATGATTTTGATCTACCCTACCTGGGTACTCAAACAGAGAGATCTGTATTATTCACCTGTTCTCCATCTCTTCATAGTCATAATAAAGTAGGGTGAGGGACTGAGAATGTCCCTTTTTCCCTCTTATGATAAAGCTGTATTCCACATTGCGTACTCCACAGAGAGCACATAAAGAGGCAATCAGTACTTTCTAGGTAAAATAACATTATGTGTACATCAAGACTGTAGAGATAGTATATATCCCTACTTTCTCATCTTCTGCTAAAATAAAATATGAAATTCCAGGGAGACATTTCTCACCATTATTCCTTGTCATTAATTTATTTGTTCAAAAACATTTATTAGACCACATAGTATGTGCCAGCAACTCTTCTAGCTACAGGGCTATGATCCTCTATCAATAATATTGTGTGGAATAATATCTTTTTTATTATTCATTACTTGAGGGTGTATCAGTTATGCAAGGGCCTTTGAGAAAAACCCACCATCCCACACGAAAAATTGGAGGAGAATTCTTTGAATCAGTTGCTAAGACAATGAAATAGGACTTCTTAAAATGTACAGTGAACACATTTCCTGCATTATGCTATTGAAAGCTCTTCAAATAACATATTTTTGAAATATCTGGAGTGCTTCCAGCCATGTGTGTTCATATCTGAGAATACTGTCTGGACCACGCATGGGATGTTCAGAGATATCACTCCTCACTGATGTCTTATTAATGAAGATTCCTTTTCCTCATTTGCTTGGGGAAGGAAGCTAGAATAATTGAGAAAAGCAGTTTTGTTTTCTTGAAATTAGAAGTTGGAAGAACATGGTTAATATCTCTAGTGCAAGTGAAAAGTGGTGATCCAGCTTGCTAAAACATTGTTTACCAAGAGGGAGCCAGGGGCCGGCCAGGTGGTCCAGTGGTTAAGTTCCACACTCCACTTCTCTGCAGTCCAGGGTTCGCTGGTTCGGATCCCAGGTGCGGACATGGCACCGCTTGGCAAAACCCATGCTGTGGTAGGCGTCCCATGTATAAATTAGAGGAAGATGGCCATGGATGTTAGCTCAGGGCCAGTCTTCCTCAGCAAAAAGAGGAGGATTGGCAGTAGTTAGCTCAAACCTAATCTTCCTCAAAAAAAAAAACAAAAAAAAAAGGGAGCCAGGTGGCTTTTTCTGGGAGATCTCATTACTAAAATGAGAACAGATCCACACTAAATATGCAGGTATGTGTTGTACTCTTTTGTTGTTGAACTCAGAGGAATAACAAGAAGTATGAGAGGCAGAATAAACCACTTACACCTATTCTAAGGCACAAATCTGAATGATACAACCTTACTGTGGAGTTTTAGAAAAACAGTCAAAGACAGACACTTCTAGCATATGTTAATAGAAAATGGGTCTATTATTGTGTAAAATGACATTTAACTTGTCTATTATGAATAATGGTGCAGCCTATAGGTATATATGAAAACACAGCTTTTATATACAAGTCGAAAGGACTAATGGCCATATCCTTATCTCTTTTGGAACATGCTGATCTGGGAATAACAACAAAGTCAACATCCAAAGGAAGTTACCCACAGGGACATACAAATTAACGTAAATAAAGTAAAATAATACTGAATATGAGAAAACAAATTTATTAAAAAATTAGTCTAAAATTTTCCCATGTGAAAGATATTGATCAAAAACAGAAAAGAAATATATTGATAACACAATATCACAGACAAAACTTATCTACAACTTTTGACACATTCTTGTCTGTTTTCATCAGTTGAGAAATATATCAGCTCTGAATTTTGGGTTTTCTAGGTTACCCTGGATGAGCTTGTCACAGTTCATACAGAGAGTAGACTTACTCCTGCCAATAGCTGTGGAAGCAGAGTCAGGAAATCAGAGGTGAAGGAGTCCATCAGGCTGAGGTACTCCGGACGTTCTTCAGTAGAATCCAGAGGACCAGTATTTGCCCCAGTGAGATGGGCAGCAGCAGCCGTGCCCATACTGCTATTCCCACAGCCAGAGCCCGAGCCCAGGCTGCCATAATGATTGTTGTAATAACGCGTGGCATCAAGAGTAGAAGTTTTAGCTGTGGAGCAGGAAATTTTCCTCAGTTTGAATGTCACCATCCTTGCATGGAAATTTTCACACATTGTGTAGTGTATGAGGCAGTGTGGCCTCATATTTCAGACAAAATTGGATAATAAAACTTCATGAAACACTTGTTTCAATAAGTAAAGAGAGGTCCTTACAGAAAGTATTATTAACTGCAATCCAGTAATTATGTCAAATGTGCTTAATTAGAGATTTTTTTCTTGTATTTTGGAGATCTCACTCTGTGTTTCACTATTAAAATCTGTACTCAAGTTCTTTGAAATGTTGTCAGTATTCAAGCCCTTTGAGCCAATTTTATTTCTTTTTTTCTTACAATAATAATTTCCATTGAATATTCACATATGCAATCAAGGAACTGAGAGTATATCTATTTGAGCAAGGAAGTGATAGAAGTGAGGGGTTACCTAAAGTAAAATATCTTTTAAATTGCGTAATTCCTTTCTTTTGGGCAAGCAACTCTTCATACCAAATAATATTTTCTACGGATTATTGGCAATGAACTGACTATATTTACATTAAAATGCTAAAATGAAGCCATAATTTTTTATCTTGAGAGTTTTCTTTATTTAAGTGTAACTTTGATTCTTTCCATATGAGTTCACCATTATATTACGCAATTAGACATTTATTTAGAAATTCAAGGATCAGTGTTGGGTCTCCTCCCACATCTCACTTCTTGGGTTCCTATATATTCAACTTGATTTTATAGTTATCCTTGAGTTTCTCCAGGAAAGTTTTCTTGAAATAGTGGCAGAAGAAATGTATGACATGGGCTTCTCATATTTTTTTCTGCATCCAATCTGTTGTGATAGCATATATCATATATGGCATATATCTGGAAAATTCCACTGTACATTCATAAGCATATGAGAGTAAAAAAGGCAAATAAATATATTATAAATAGAGTTTTGGTCTTACGGACCCCTTGAAAGGGTCTATTGGGTCCCACAGATGTCAACAGACCACACTTTGAGAAGCCCTGGTCCAGGGCAGTGATCTTCAAACTTTTAGATAAGAAAACTATACTGTAAATATTTGAACCTTCCTACCAGATTTGAATTTAACAATTTATTTGCAAATTTTTAAAAATGTATTAATTACGAATAAGTAAGCATTAAATATGAAACATGTAAAATTATTTGTCTTAGTAAGAACTCACATTATGGTAGATATACTTTAACATGTTAAAACATTTTAAAGATTTTGTAATACATAGATTTGAAGTTTTGCTTTAAATTCAGTTTATTTTAATTATTGGAAAAGATATATTGTTTGCTACATTAACCAAATCATGATACTGATTTTTAATCCAATTATCAGTTATGAAATTTGTTTTTTAAATTTGGCTGATAAATATCTATCTTCTCTAAATTCAACAGTTTGTTTTCACAAATTAATTGCAAGATTTTGTTTTTATACAAATGGGGTCAAAATTCACTAAAACTCTTCATTTGGAAACAATTTCAAAACAGATTAGAATATTCTATTTCAAGTTTAATATTGCACTGATGGTTTTATAGATAGTACACCCATATACTGTACACAATTTGTTAACATCACAATGGAAACAATCTCAATGTCCATTTATAAAATGCTCTCTCCCAACACAGCAATTTGCCTGCATACTTTAGGAGGTGAGTATTAAATGAATAAGTGGATAAATGAATGAATGAATGAATGAATATATGAAATGGACTTCTTAATAAAAATAGTCTATTATAAAGAGATGTGCTAAAAAGACAGCCAGATTCTCAGGGGTGGCACAATATTTTCTATGTTCCATTTCAGGCTGGACGCAAGTTCCACATGAGTGACATCAGGCTTTCTTGTGATGAAGCTACCGGAAAGCAGTCAGAGAGCAGACACCTGGAGAACTCATAGAAGCAGGACTTAAAATGTGGGTGTGTTCTTCTGTGTTCTAGGGAAACAAAGACAGTCAGCCCTGTGCAACTACCAGACTTTAGGTGTGTTTTGAACTATTTTGCTAGTGAATTAGAGAGAAGAAGCCAAGTTTATGTGAAATGAAGCAATCAATTATGTCACATGGAAGCTCAGCTTTAAATAGTATGAGAAATATGCAGAGGGACAAAAAATAGAAAAAAAAAAACAATGGAGGAGCGTAGTGTCAACCCCTTGGGATAGTAACTATACACAGGTTTCCATTTTATAATCATGCACAGGCAAAAGTGACTGGCAAAATAAATAAACATGAAAGCATACCATATTTGCAAAGAGATCATGTTTATTGAAAGAAGTACTTCAAGATCCAATGGAAATTTTTGCTGCATTTTAAAAGATATTCTTTATGATCTTGCACAGTGGAACCAGAGAAAGATGACATCTGTAGTTTTTTCATGATATTTTAGACTTAGATTTTTGTTATTTTGAGGAGACAGGATGAGATGAACAAGACGAGCAGCAGAATTCGTGTTTCACAGAAGGATAAATCTGGTGGGCTTAGTGGCTCCAGAAGTTTCAGTAGAATCCATATGTCCAGTATCTTCCATAGCAAGATGGGCGGTAGTAGCCATATCCGTAGCCACTGTAGCCAGGATAGCCACAGCCATAGCCACCGTAGCCAGGATAGCCACAGCCACAGCCACAGCCAAGCCCACCGTAGCTATAGCCCCCACAGCAGTTGCCGTAATAGACCCTGGTCTCAGAAGTGGATGGTTCAGGTGGAGAAAAGGAAGATAGTTTCCTGAGTTTGAATATCATCATCTTCACAAGGTCTTTTATAGTCCCTGAGAAGTAGGTGTGGCAAGTCACAGGCAACGTTGCCCTCATTACAAATTATTCTGCATTAACCACAAACAACACCAATGGCAAAATTCTCATAAATCTCTCATTTCATTAGGCATAGTGAAGCCTTCATAGCCAAGATTCTTCTGCTGTTGTGTCAAGATTTTCACAATCAAATAATGTGCTTTGAGCGACAGCTTTTTGGCTTGGTTTGGAAGCTTATTCTCCTTGAGGGCTCAAATTTAAATTCCATAACGAGAGTCTATGAAATCACAGAAGCTATGCAAACTGCAATTGATTCAGATTGATTTAAGGTTTAAAAACACACTCAAATTCATCTGCCCATTGAGGAAGTTACTCTGTTTAGCTTTGAGGAAACAGACAAGCTGCGGGGTCAGGCTTACTTAAAGTATGAGAAACGTGTAATATTGCCCAATATTTGTTCATAGATGAAACCACTCATTTTATTTTAAATGTGTAACTCGGGTAACATCTTTGCAAGGTGCAACTTTACAAGTCTACAAATATACTTTATTTTTCATATTTTACCAAATTCTATCCTGAGTCACCATTTCCACTGGATGGCAAAGCATTTTTGTCCCTTCCAGGTAAACTCAACAAAATTTAATGACATTCTAGTCGTCAGAATTAAAATTCAATTGTTTTAAAGGTTTCACCACTCTTTCTCCTTCTCCTGAGGTGGACTTTAATGTGCAGTGTATGCTATTGATCGGAAAAGAATACCTTCTTCTGTCTTTTGCCAATGTCTGTGGCTGGTGTAGTGCATATTGCCATTTTCCATCGTCATAACCAAAAAACTCCTCTGGCCAATCCATTACAATCCCGTGCTACATCCTTGTGGTTCTACAGCCAGAAAATTCTTTTCTTGTGCTAGGGAAGTCAAGGAGTCTGCATTCAGATCCATGTGGGTGGGCTTCAATTGTTTCATTCTCTACCCTCTTGTGTTATGTTTGTTGGGTAACTCATGGGACTTGCACCTTCTCAGTGGAACAAGAAAATCAGAGTGTGCCTTTCTCTACTTTTAGATGCACAGCTTTAATGTAGGGTTTACCTTCCATTTAGCTTCAATGACACAAGAACCCCAAAAGAAGACTTAACCGTGTCTGAGTTCTCTTGATCAACTCATCAACTCTCCACTAAAGCTCACACCCAGGAAAAGAGTTCTGGGATGAAATAAATAACAACAGCAAACATTATTCTAGTACCTATTATTTGCCAGACACTGTTCTAAGTGCTTGAAACATATCAGCTAATTTCACTCTCAAAATTTTCTTGTGGGGTAGGTATTATTACCATCTCATTTGCACATGGGGTAACTGAGGCACATAGTTATAGTGGTCACACAGCTGTAAGTGATAGAGGTAAGATTTGAACCCAGAGAGCTGATTTCAAAAGTTTTACTCTTATCTATTAGGCTCTGCTGACTCCATGAAGTCATCTTACAAAGAATATAATATAATATAAGAAGACTTAATCACTGAATTCAGCTCTGAGCTTCATTGCATAAAAAATAAATAAAATGGGCCATTACTAAGTAATATGTTTCTTGTAGTTTGAGATATTTTACCAAGGACTGCTTTTTATTGGTGAAAATCTGCTAGTGCCATGAAAAATATCTTGACCAATATTATTGTTTTAAACAAAGAAATGTCTACATTCACTTTTGAGTCAAAACATACATATTACAAATATGTTGAAATTTAAGGGAAACGCTTTCATGAAAATGCAATTTTATACATGAAATGAAATCTCATCATTTCTATTTTCTGGCTATAGATTCGGGATATAAATTTGAAACCATGGAAAAGATATTTGATGTTTTAAAAACAGAGCCATAAAAGGAAATATTAATGTAAGTGAGAAAGAAAAGTTCCGTTTTCTCAGGTCTGGTGTTCAAGAATTCCAGACTCTTGGCTTTTTGTCAATAGTCTCATGAAACTGAGTGATACCTTTTGGGTTTTCATAGGAAACCATCTCTCATGTGAAAATGAGGAGGATCTCTAAGGGGAAAAATGGGTTTGGAGCAGCAGAGAAGAGATGGAGAAGCTGAAGGTCAAGGTAGATTATCATGACCTGTTCAATACCAAGCAAAAGAAGGTAAAGTTATTGGTTGCCTGGAGTAGGTCAGAATGTCTACTAAAACTGCTATTTCTTGCCATAAAGACTGGTTACAAATGGGTAATTTGAAGATCTTGTATGAGGAGAGTTTTGAAGATGAGACGACTGATTCTTACTAAGAATTCGCAAGTAATTCGGATGTGATTAACAATAGCAAAGGTCCTCAATGCCCCTGAGTCTGTGCATTAAAACCAGGAGTCAACAAATTGCTTAGATTGGTCCTACAAATTAGCCAATAGCATGACTTGTGTGTGGTCCCCATCCACGTTGAGGGCGTATAAAAGGCCCTTTTCAGAGGAATTGTCCAGACCAAAGTCATCTACTCTTTTTCTTTACCAAAGGACAGCCTCAACAACCAACACCATGTGTGGCTACTACAGAAACTACTATGGGGGCCGTGGCTATGGATGCTGTGGCTACAGAGGCCTGGGCTGTGGCTATGGCTCCTACTATGGCTGTGGCTTTCGCAGACTGGGCTGTGGCTATGGCTGTGGCTATGGATATGGCTTCCCCTCTATCTATGGCTATGGATGCAGCTCTGGCTCTGGCTACTACTATTGAGGATGCCATGGGAGACTCTCACCCTTTACACCTGGACTTTGGGATTCACCAATCTGAACTGCACATGTTTTGAGCCTTATGATATGTCACAAGTTTTTGACGCAATTTTGCTGAAAAGTTGCCTTCTCCTACCTTCTGGGTCTGATGCCCCAACCTTTTCCTTTCCTGTTTTAACTCGTGAAAAGTGGGAGAATGTGAAGTTAATCCTGTGAACTCTTGTGTGGTCTCTCCTGGGGATGATGCTGTCATAGATCCTGCCTTTCCATTTTGATACAGGGTCTTTCTCTGTTTTCCTAATAAACGTATTCAATCTGGTATAACAAACCCGATTTTCTTTTCATTTAATATCCAGTATTTATCTGTTTAGCTTGTTTTATTGTTTATATTAAAGGAAAAAATCAGCTCTTTCAGGGGATATCTTTCTTTCATATTTCTAATTCAATTGCTCTTCCAAATCCTTGATTTGTGGTATTAAGAAAGTAACAATATTTGTAGCCATCAATTTTGTATTCTGGTTAAGCAATAATGATATGTGTTGTGTTGGGTTATTGTTAAGATAAAATAATATTTGTCAAATTAGTTAAGTATTACCAACACTATATATTCCAAGTGCTTTTACATTGAAATCTTCATCTATGTGAAGTTCCTTAGAAGATATGGGTGTTGACTCGAGACTCCTGATTGTAATATTTGATTTGGGCATAATTAAGCAAGAAGTTTTCCTTATGCTTGTCCAGCAGTAGAGAAATTCCAATCTACTTGGCGTGTATCTACCTAACCTTTATAAGTCTTACTATGCATTACAAATTTGTTTTTAAAAGATGGCATGTCTAAAAATCATTACATATTTATGTTAGAGCCATTTCATGCCATTCTACATTCTTATTTGACCTGAGATATTTCTTTCTTGTGATTTGTGTGGCTTCACAGTTGTATTGCAATTATTTGCCTTTCCACTAATTTTTTGTGACTCATATGCTTTGCACACTTGGCAATTATTTTTTCTTGAAATAAGATTTCTAGATCTTGGACATGAATGAGTTTAAGTGCTGTATTTAGTTTAAAGTAATGAATGTATCCCAATTCACGTCCACAGATTCACAATTTAAAATTGTTAGCCTCATTAGAGGGACTTAAGATACCGTCAAAGATCAAACTCCCAAAGAGAGCATTTTTTTCCTCAAAGTATGCCTTATGAGGACGTATCTTTCCTATTTACTTTCTTCTTGAAGCTTAAAATTTTTCTTAGCATGAAGTGGAAATTGGATGATCTATGCTTACACTTCTAAAGAAATAGTGGATTTTAAAACTATTTTGGCTTGCTTGGTAAACCATAATTGCTGGACACAAGCAATGCTTTAGATATAGACTCACAAGCCAAGACTGTTGTTGATTTTGATTTCCCAAGATCAGCCCCTGGCACGTTTTTTAATGTCACCTAAAATTGATTAACATTCTTAGTAGCTCTAACATGTTGAATTTTATGTTAAGTGCCACCATTATCATCCTCAAATGAACATTCATTTGTACTTATATTGTTTTATTCACGTCTTTAAAGTCTTCAAATTATGAACATCTCCAGTTGAAATCGACATACGTGGGATTGTTTCACACTTTATCCTCTTCCTCATCTGTGTCTCTCTTTTCCTACAGTGAAAAACTTCTACCTTAACCACATCACTCTATTTTCTCTATCTAATAATGTACACAAAATACTTCCCAAATTACCAAACTAAAACATAAAACATAGCTCTACCTCTTACTGACTTGTGACATTTGGTAAATTATGTAACCTCCTTCTATCATTAAGCATTATGAATGCTATTTAATTATTATTAATATTTAGGTTATAAATTATTATACAGAGCTTTGGCATATAAATTACATAAGCAGCATAGAACAAGTTTGCCAGAAAATTATTCTTTTATATGCAAAGACTCAGAAAATAAACCATGGTTGCAAAAGTAAAAAGTTACACTTATTAAATACCAAATACCCTACCAAATACCTTACCATCCAGTTAGGGTTAGGGTTAGGGTTAGGGTTAGGATTAGTGCTGTATAACTTCTATCATTAAGTATAATGATAGAACCCACCTTCTAGAGGTGTTATGAACACTAAATGTGTTAAAATACGTAAAGCACTTAGAACAATGTTTGGTATTTAATAGCATTGATTAGCTGTTTACCATAGGGCAATCACTTGCCAAGTCCTCTATGTACCTTTTCTCATACAAGCCTCAGAACAACTCTATTATGTGTTAAAATTATTCCTATTTTCCAGCTGAATAAATGCAAGGAGGAAGGAAGGAACTTTTTCACTGGAAGGTTTAATGTGGCAAAGAGATGTCTCGTAACCACCTGTTTGTTATCTCTGTGTATATTAACATAAAATATTGATGGTTTTTCCTGCCTGTATAATTACAGGGACTTTTTTCCCCCTACTAAACGCAAAAGAATCTCCCAGGATACATTTAGTTACTTGTATCATTTAATTGTTATGGACCAATATTAAATTAAAATATACCTGATGATCAAGTTTATTTTTAACCATTCCCCTCCAATATGAAGTCTTCCATTACATTGTTCCTTCTTACTTTATTGTCTATCTTCCACTTTATTTATGAAATTTCAACTCTCCTCTATAAGATATCTGTCTATAATCTTTGACACACATCTGCTACTTTACTTTGCATAATTTCTGTCTTTTTATGCTTTTGCTCCAAATTTTAGGAGATCTCAATCCCTGGTTCCCATCTCACCTTACATTAAATTTTCTACCCTCGATAAATTCAATACATTTTTCATGACAAATATATATTTCTTCTTTTTACATTTTGCTGTTTGCTTGTGTGCTTGCTATAGCTTTATTCATTCTGTGGCTTTTAAACATTTTGAATTTTAGAATTAAAAAAAATGTGTTAAAAGATTCTCCCTTCCTTTTGCAATAGCACTATTTTGATAGGTCAGCTCATTCTGAGTCCTTAGATTGATCTTTTGATTTTGACAGCTTCTTCTTTTCATGTGGTTTTATCCTTAAAAAGAATGATCTACACACCCAGTACTTAGGCTGTAGATTTTTTCCATCAGAACTTAGGTGTGTTCATATGTAAATCTTTCATGCACAGACAACTGAAAATAAAAATGTTTAGATTTCTAATTTTATTTTGCTTATTGAGCAATACTCATTCTTTAGGGAGACCTTATAGTATGAGCAAGAGGAGGAAGTTGTTTCCAGCAATGTAGAAAAGACGTTATTGTTCGTGTTTATTGTGGCTATCTTTCTGATCTATAATACCATGTTAGTGATGTGCCACTTCAGATCCCTGCCATTTTCTCCCTAGATGAGTTTTCTTTCTTATACATAGAATCCTAAGCTATTTATTTTTTCTTTCATCCAGTCTTGCCAAAATATCATGAAGAAATATTCTCGGGATTCTTGCATATGAATGATAATACTTGCATATGTACGGTGCCTTTTATTAGCTTCTTTCAGTGGTATAGATTTTTTAATCTATTATTATCTTCTTTTCTTTTCTGAAGATTTGGAAGCTTGGTGAACTGGAATTATTTATAATACATATTTGATCCCAAAGTCAATGTAAATGCTATATTCCTTTTAAAATACATATTTTGATTGAACATTTAATATATGCACATTATAACAATGTTGAATCAGTAAAGGTTACTGGTCACCAACAATAGAACAAATATAAGATATTGAATAAATAAGAGAATTAGCTTTCTCAGATTTTCTGGGAAGGCTACGCAGCCAGGAATAATGAAATAATAATTTTAGAAAACCCACTATGCTTGTTCTAGGAATACACCACTGTGTCTCTTCCTGGGTACAGACATTGCAGGCTACAAGGATGAGGTTTGGAAATAATCATCAGAAATTCTATGACATCCTCTCCTAAAATGTTATATATTTGCCAGTACTCTAATAAGTGATGATTCTTCCCATCACCTTCTTGTCCAGAGTTCTCTCTTATGAATTTGGACTCCGCTGAGTAAGGGTGCTGCAATGTCACAGAAAATCATCTATCTATATAACTGTCTGCCTATCTATCCATCTATCTATCCATCCACCTAAGATCAGCATTTTAGTTCATAAACTGGGTAAAGAAGATTGCCCTCACCAATGTGAGTGGGCATCATCCAATCCATTGAGGGCCTAAATAGAATAAAAAGGGTGGAGAAAGGGTGAGTTTGCTCTCTGTCTGAGCAGGACATCCATCTTCTCCTGCCCTTCTGCTCCTGATCCTAAGGGATATATATTCAATCTCTTTATTAAGGGATCTTGGAAATTTACCAGAGCAACTGAATACTAGGAAAGGAGAATACCTAGATTTTTAGAGTGCTGTGGGTCACAGAGTCTGAGCTTATGTTTGTATAGATATCCCAAATATAAGAACTGCCTCTTATTTTCGTTGGAGGCATACAGAGACCAGGTGCCACTCAATGGAGTCTT
The DNA here is from genome assembly GCF_021613505.1 of Equus quagga. NCBI lineage: Eukaryota > Metazoa > Chordata > Mammalia > Perissodactyla > Equidae > Equus > Equus quagga. Next base: position 12,056,625 of record NW_025802777.1, read on the forward strand.
GGCCCAAATAAGTCTCACAATGGGATTAATGGTTCCACGAACTTATCTTGTAGTAATTTCTGTGACCCTGTAGGCATAAATGACACGGATATACATAGAAGCTAACAAAGTCCTTATATGGTTCTCTGACCAGTATAGTGGGAAAGCCAAAATGGAAGATGGTGAAAATGGTTGGCAGCCAAGACAGTATACCAGAATCAGTGTCATATACTGCATGTATATTTGTTAGGGTTCTCCAGAGAAAAGGACTCTATCTATCTATCTATGTATCCGTGTTTCTTTTTCTCTCTCTCTTTCTTTCTTTCTCTTTCTTTCTTTTTTCTTTCTTTCTTTCTTTCTTTCTTTCTTTCTTTCATCTATCTACAGAAAGTATTTCTATCAATCTACAGAAAGAGAGAGAGACAGTGACAGAGACAGAAAGAGAGAGAGACAGAGATTTATTGTAAGAATTGTCTCATGCAATTACAGAGGCTAAGAATTTTCATGATCTTCCATCTGCAAGCTGGAGACCCAGTGGTATAATTCAGTCTGAATATGAAGGCCTAAGAACCAGAGGAGCCAATGGTGTTAAGTCCTGATCTGGATCCTAAGGCCCAGGAACCAGGAGCGCCAATGTCCAATGGCAGGAGAAGATGGATGTCCTGTTCAGGCAGAGAGCAAATTCACCCTTTCTCCACTCTTTTTGATCTATTTAGGCCCTCAATGGCTTGGATGATGCCCAGTTGCATTGGTGAAGGCAATCTTCTTTACCTAGTTTATGGACTAAAATACTAATCTCATCTGGAAACACCCTCACAGACACATCCAAAGCTACTGTTTTACCACAGGTCTTTGGGCATCCCCTAGCCCAGTCAATCTGACACATAAAATTAACCATGACAGAATGGAATGGCAGAGACTATTGCTACCAATAAAGATTTACAGGATGTGGGAATTGTGTTAGCCATCACATACACATTTAATTCATTAGTGTTCCTCCAGCAAAATTCAGAGTTTTTGGCAAACCTTCATGTGAGAGTTTCAGGATAGATCTCTAGGATTCTGAAGCAAGGCCATACTGTGGCAGAATATATTTGTAGCTCAAAAAGAAGCTCCTGGCATACTAAGGCATCCAAGTAGAGACTGAGCATCTCTCACTATGCAACATCAAATGACAGTATAAGTGACCATCATGACTGGGGGCTCTCAGATCCACCAGGCCATAAATTCTGGTGGACTTAGCAGCAGGAATCTAATGTTAAGTGATAATATAGATACAGGATCAGTTAGAGCAGGTATGAATGTCATGAGTGAGTTACACTTGTTATTGACCTCTGAGGTGCTAAAGCCTTTTCATACACTCACTTCTATAGCCCCATGGGGGTGTTCATATGACCAAATGGAGAGCAAGCATATATCCAGGCCTGGTCCATTGGATGGGTCATCTCAATATGTTGGCATTAGCTGAAAATGTACTTCTGTTGCACTAATGCCCCACCAAGACTAGTAAGGGAAAATATTCCCAGTGGACAGAGCTTTCATGTGGTATACTTGATCATCAGTTTTATGTGGAGGGAAATATGGACTGAGGTAAGAGTATACAAAGACATCTGGGCAGTTACTAATGGTTTGGCGAGTTGTTCAGAAGTCTAGAAAGAATACACTTAAACAAAGAGATGCGGGGAGGAATTGCACAGGTGGATATATCTAAGTGGATAAAAATTATGTGGATAATTGTGTTTGATGTCAGTTTCCACCTGAGTGCATCCACAACAGAGGAGGTACTAAACACCCAGATGGACAGTGACTCGGCAGCCAGTAATGTCTAACAAGTTCTGTCACCTGCAAACTCAGGACATGTGCAATGGGCTCAAGGATAGAGTAGCCACAGTGGCAGAGATGGGCCTTCTTTTACAAAGCTGATCTAGTGAATATTGGAGCTGAACATCCAATCTGGTGAATATTGGAGCTGAACATCCAATATTATAGTTTATGTAGTTATTTAGGCAGACTACCTAGGCCAGCAGAGGTGCCAGCAAAGGAAGGAGAGGGGCAATGTGCAATGGGTGATAAAGGACAGAGATGATGAATGTCAGTTACTGCTTGGAAACCAACTTGTAGCTGAAAAGGGAGTTCAGTTTGTCTTACTGTTTCTTTTGTTGTTGTTTAATTTTGTTTTGTTTTTGAGAATTCATGACCAGTTGTTGTGTTTAAGTAGATGTGGTAGAGAAAGTGAACAACATGAGATATGACTCCATTTGAGCAGTGCAAAGAGTGAACTTTAGGAGATGCTTGTTGTCAACTCGTCAATATACTCTGCATCAGCCATTTCAGCTATGCCAATGGCTTCCTACTGTAGGCTGCTGGGATTCTCAGAATGAAATCTTTCTCCCTTCGGTGCCAATGAATTAGTGCCCCTAGAGGAGATCTGAGTTCATAGAAAAGCAGCCCCTCTGCAGCTACACACACATGCACACACACACACACACATGCACACATATCTTTACACTCAAAATGATGAAGATAAATGAATATATGTAAAAATATATTATATACTTGCAAATGAACTGACATTTAGTGAAAAATAAAATTATACTTTTCTCAAAGAAATATTAAGATTGGATTTATGCAAATCTATAAAAATGAATGGATTTGTTCTCACACAAAATTATTGGATATTCCAGATAATTAATAAATTGGTGACTCTTTTATCATGGGTAGCCTAGGATTTAGATATTATTGTTAGAATAGAAAAGAAAACTAATATAATTAAGGGTCCTTATATGATAGCAAGAAATATCCAAAGGATCAGCAGTCTAGAATACATCAATAGAAGCTCCACCACCAGTATTTTCCAAAGCAGCATGGGCAGTAGCAGGCATATCAATGGCCATCATAGCCATAGCCGAGCCATAGCCACAACCCAGGCCACTGTAGCCATAGTACAGGCTACCACAATTGTTGCCATAGTAGCACATGGTATCAGGAGCAGAGGTTCAGTTGAGGACCAGAATCAGTTCCTTGAGTTTGAATTTCATAATCTGCACAGAGCCTTTTATACAACCTGAGTGGTATGCGGGAAAACCACAGGCAAGACTGACCCATTTTCAAACCAATTGATATTTTAAAAACATCTTAAGCATGCCTCATAACTAGTATATTCAGGACTCTTGCTGTTGTGTCATGTGCCTTTGGTATAAAATTTGTCTCTTTTTTCAAATTTATTGAGGAACAACTGACAAATACAATGGTATATATTTAAAGTGTACAGCATGATGACTTGATATGCATATTGATTGTGGAATGATTTCCAGGTTGTGGAATAATTAATATATTGATCACCTCTCATAGCTAACTTTTTGTGTGTGTGGTAAGAATGCATAAGATCTACTCTCAGCATCTTTCAAACATATAACCATATTATTAACTGTACACTGTGCTGTACATTAGATCCTCAGAAAATATTCTTCTTATCACTGAAAATTTGGACCCTTTGACATACATCACCTCATTTCCCCCTCCTCCAGCCTCTGGCAACCACCCTTCTATTCTGTTTCTATAAAATTTGCTACTTTCTTTCAGATTCCACGTGTAAGTGATACCATACAGTATTTATTTTTCTCTCTGGCTTATCTCACTTAGCATAATACCCTCCGGTTTCATTCATGTTACCATAAATGGCAGTATTTCTCTCTTTTATGACTGAGTATGTGCCATTTATATTCATGGACCTTAGACATGGAAAGGAAATACTTATTCTGCTGAAAATCTCAGTTTAGAAAGCTATTCTACTTTGTTGATTTTTTTTCATTTTTCACTTATTCTTCATATCTTTATTATGAGCCTACTCCATGCCAGGCATTCATTTTAAGCATCTGAGATGGAGAGATGGAAAGGTGGATAAAGTCCTTATTCTCACGAAACTTACATTCTTTTCTTTTTATTGTGGCAACATTGGTTTATAACATCATATAAATTTCAGGTGTACACTGTAATATACTTCGAATTCCGTGTAGCTTACATCATGTTCACCACCCAGACACACTAATTACAATCAGTCACCACACACACGTGTGCCTAATCACCCCTCCTCCCTCCCCACTTCCCCTCTGGTAACCACCAACCCAATTTCTGTTGCTATGTGTTTGTTTGTCATTTTTATCTTCTACTTATGAGTGAGATCATATGGTATTTGACTTTCTCCTTCTGACTAATTTCACTTAGCCTAATACCCTCAAATTCCATCCATGTTGTCACAAATGGCCAGATTTCATCATTTCTTATGACTGAGTAGTATTCTGTTGGAAATTTCATTCTTGATTGGGGAGAAGACAGTCAGTGAGAGACAGATAATAAGAAAGTAAATTCTGAAATAAATACAGTAAACTCTGTTGGGGCTTACTACTTTAAAAATAATAAAAACCAATGAGTGGGATAAACTTAATTGTTACTTGGGGGAGTTCATTTTAAATTGGGTGGTCAGAGAAGACATATCTGAGGAGATGACACTTAAATTGATACCTGAATGAAGAGATGACTTTAGCCTTTCCTATTGCTATTTCCAGAAAGAAGGATCAGCAATACAAAGGCAAATTTCTTAAGGAAGAGGAGAACTTGGTCTATTTGAGATGCTAAAGAACCACTGCATTTGGAGCATGACAAATGAGAAGAAAATGGCAGAAGATGATGTCAGAGGGTTAGGATAGGCTACTGTAGGATATTCCTTGTAATGCAATGGGAAGTCTATGTATGCTCCAAGGGAAGGCTGGAATTAGATTTTTGTTGAGCTATGAGATTGAGATATTGGAAGAGAATACATTTGGTCTCATGAGGGATCATGGGTTCTGTCTTGGTGATGTTAAATTTCTGATGGTTATTAAAGATAAAAATTGAATTATCAGGGGCCAGCCCGGTGGCAGCAGTTAAGTTTGCACATTCTGCTTTGGTTGCCCGGGGTTCACGGTTTGGATCCCTGGTGTGGACACGGCGCCGCCTGGCAAGTCGTGCTGTGGCAGGTGTCCCACATATAAAAAAACAAAAAAGGAGAGGAAGATGGGCATGGATGTTAGCTCAGGGCCAGTCTTCCTCAGCAAAAAAGAGGAGGATTGGCAGCAGATGTTAGCTCAGGGCTAATCTTCTTCAAAAAATTGAATTATCAAGCAGACAATTGAATGTCCGTCTATAAAAGAGTGAAGATAAAGAACAGAGGAAGGCCAAGAACATAGCTCTGAGAATGAGGTCAAGTTGTGTAGAAGGTAATAAATAAAATCCTGAAAAGGTGAAGTTGGAGGCAAAGTGAGAGTATGGTGTATTGGATACTGAGAGAGAGTCTCTCAAAAAAGAAGAGTTCAATTGACTTGAATTTTGTTTCAGAGCTTCGGTAAAATGAAGACAGAAAAATAAACCATGTTTGGATTTCAAAAGACTTGACAGGAGCACTTTCAGTTAAGTGGTGGGTCAAAAGTCCAACTGTTTGAGAGAAAAGATGAGACAATGAAAGAAGTAATCTTAGAAAACAGTTTTGAAATTTTCTATGAAGAGGAAGAGTGAATTAAGGAAGTACCTTGGGAAACTCAAGGGAGTTTTCTTGAGGAAAGATTTGTTTTGTTTCTCATGAGAAATAATTAAACATTAGTTATATTTAAGAGCATTAGGGCCACAACATTTTTTTAAAAAATGGAATGCTGTGGTATATAAATAGGAGGGGTACAGAGGATTTTTAGGGCAGTGCAACTCTTCCATATGATACTATAGTGGCAAATACATTTCATTATACATTTGTCAAAACCCATAGAATGTACAACACCAAGAGTGAGCCCTAATTTAAACTATAGACTTTGGGAGACAATAACTCTTGTCAATGTAGGTTCATTGGTTGTAATAAATGTACTGTTCTAGTTTTCAACATGTCAATAGTTGGGGAGGTTGTGTATGTGTGTAGGGAAATGGAGTTTTTGGGTGTTCTCTGTAATTTCTGCTCAATTTCGCTGTGAACCTAAAACAGTTCTAAAAATAATGTTTATTAATTTAATAAAAGGAATACCATGGTATATAAACCACTCATTGTATGATTAGAAAAATAAATATCAGTTCTTCATAAAAGACCAATAATTCCTGATAATTCTAAGAGTATTGGCCTTGTAAATTTTTATAATGGAGACATTGAGTTATATGATAGGTGATACTTTTCACAATCATTTTAACCAGTTACAAAACTACCTGCTGAGTGATTATTTTGTTAATTAATATCATTTAGTCATACCCCTTTCTGTTCCATGAACTTATACAATGTATAGGACTCAAGTCTAAAAAATGAATGGTTATCACATTATTTCAACTAGTGCTCGTTAAAGAATAATTCTCAATTGAAAAATTGCTGATCGATGAGTCTAAAGTCTGACAATTTGAAGAAACTGATATTTTCTATAGGGAAATACTTAAAGTGATATAGTCGACATTTCCTAACAGTTAGAATGTCAATGAAGGAGGGACTGAAATAATATTAACCATAATAATGTGTCTAGTTTACAGAAATACACTTATCAATAAAAATAAATAGAAAATACATTTAAAAATGCATGGTAATGGATAAATGATTGTGTTTGATCTGACTATAAGTAGGAAAACACTGTTCTGTTATATTAAGCGGCTACTTTCTCCTGATTAATTTACACAACTTATCAAAGCAGATGAATTGAGTGAATTACAAAGATCTTGTGTCCTGAATTCCAGAAGAGGGTTAACTGAAGTGCACATGGTTTCCTGTCTTGAACCCTCTTCACTGCTGCATAACCCAATCCTACATCTCTGACTATGCCTTGAGGTTATTTGAAGAGGCATGTGATAACGTCTTTGAGTACAGAACATCATTGGAGTGTCAGCACCCTAGTCATTGATTATAGATATGTGTGCACAGTCACAGCTCCTTCCTGAATCCTCCCAAAGACATCCAATCCAGTTGTTTTTAGACAATAACAAGATTCTCTTGGCTTTGCTGTACCTCCTAAAAGCCTGGATCATCATAGTGAAAACAATGAAGCCAAAAAAAAAAAGATTTTAATGATTATTCAAGAGAATTCCAAGCACCTGATTAAACATAGATTACTATTTAACATTGTGTGTCTTTAAAAAAGAATTTACCTTAGTCTAAAGGGTAAAATCAAATACCTGAAGGAAAAGAATATCAGTTAGTCAGAATGTTACTGATTATTGTATATCCCCAAACGTGAACAGATCTCCCAGTTCACTAGTGAGAAATTACAAAAAAAAAAAAGAATCTTGGAAAGCATTGACATTTCAGATATAGTAAAGCCCATAAGCACATAATTGGCAAAAAATTCTTAAATTTCTCAAAAATTAAAAAATATCATTTGAAAATGGCAATTGATAGAAGTCTCAATAAAACAGAATCCATTGCTATCATTTTTTCTAGTGGTAGCATCTGAACCAAAATTGGTATCTATAGAAGACACTATTTTTAGTGTCCTCAAGAAGAATTAGGCATATAAAAATTTAACAATAATTTGTATAAGTGAAAAACCAGAGATACAGCTGGCTCACGCTGGCTCTTCAAGAAATTTTAGTAAGCTGGCTCTTTGTTAATTCTATTACAGAGATGAGTGAATGTTGCAATTTTCTATGCTGCATCTTTTCACAGATGGAGAGATAGCTAAAACACTGAAGAGGAAAGGTTGTTTTGAAACAAGGTAGAGGCAAAACTCATTGGTTAAAAATGAATCCTATTGGTTTCAGAAAGACAAGGAGAAGAATAGAGATTTTATTTTGTGCCAAGAGCAAGTCGAAATTGGCCTGCTGCAAATGCTGCTTCTTGAAATGATACATGTTTATTGATGTTAAAATGAAGATGAAATGTAATGCAGAGATTTGTGTGTATGACTGTCCCCTCTCATTATCGACACTGAATTGTTTCGGGGGAGTCCTCAGCGGCCAAATAAAAAACTATCCTAATACCTCTGCAGCTTTCTCCTACAGTTGAGAAACAACATACTAATTAGATTAGTCATAAGATTAGCCAATGGCGTGACTTGTGTAGTGGTTCCCACCCACAGTGAGGGCATATAAAAGGTCCTCTGCAGGGGAGTTGTCTAGACTGAGTCATCTACCCATCTACCCTACTCTTTCTCTACCCAAGCAGGACTCAACAACCAACATCATGTGTGGCTACTATGGAAACTACTATGGGGGCCGTGGCTATGGATATGGCTACCCCTCTCTCTATGGTTATGGCTATGGCTATGGATATGACTATCCCTCTCTCCACGGCTGTGGCTATGGCTTTGGCTACTACTATTGAGGATGCTGTGGGAACTTTTATCTTCCACACATGTAACGTCATGATTCATCAGCCCTGAATCCATGCCCTTGTGTTACCACACTGGGTTGGCTTATTCTGATGTGATTTTCTGATTGCCTGTGATCTGATGGCCCCTATCTTGGTCTAACACCCAAGCTATTTATGCCCAAGCTTTGCTTTATGAAAAATGAGGGTGTGATATTCACCCCGAGATCCCACTTATCTCCTTTTACCAGAGTGAAGCAGTCACTGGTCCTACTTGATAATTCATGCGTTATTCTGTTTCCCAGTTTCCTAATAAACTTGGTTAACCTGAAATGAATCTCTGGTTTTCTTTCTATTTATTATATATAATAGAATTTATTTTATCTCTTTTGGACTTTTTTATTTGCTTTATTCCAATTGCCCGTTTATGACATATTTTCTTACTATTTCTACTTCAGTTGCTTTACCAGTTCTAGATTTGTGACCTTCAAAAAGTATTTTAATATTTGTAAATTTTCTTCTTTGTTAAAGAGAGGATTGTATTTCTGTTGCTGGGAGTTTTCCTACTAAATGAGGTAGCATTTGTCAATTAGGTTTTCATTGCTTAACGCATGGTAAATATTCAGCGAATATTTTTTCCCCATCATAAATAATCATCTGAAAATTCCCATGCCTCTCTAAGTCTTTTTCTGTTTTGCTTTTAAATTACAGACAGAAAAATTCACTCTCTTGACGTATAGTTCTATGATTTTGAAAAATGCATGGTGTTGTGTTACAACCACCACAATCAAGATTCAAACAATATCATCACTCTTCCCCCAAAATCTCTCATGCTTTTTAAAAACCCCTTTGCAGTCAATCCTTGCCCACACTCCTAAACTCTGGCAGTAGCTGATAGTTCTATATCGCTGTATGTTTGCCTTTTCCAGAAGGTCATATTGTGTTGGAGGTCCCCAACACACTCCTACTTTTGGAGACTTGCAAGAAGGACTCAGGGGACTTGGCATATAATTGTGGCCGTGGCTAAGATTTATTAAAGCAAAGTAGTAAGGATACATAGCTAGATAATAAAGGGATAAGATCCAGGCAGATTTTGGAGGTGTCCATGTGCAGACATCCTTCTGCTCTCTCCCTCCACCAGAGCTCATTCTTCTCTCAGCAACAGAGAGGAAGCTTTCCGTGTGGGATATTTCTGCACAAAGAAACCTATTAGAGTCTCAATGCCCAAGAGTTTAATTGTGCACAGATCAAAAAGTACCAGTAATGTTCCAGATTCCTGGAAGGAAAACATGTTCAGTAAAAACCACGTTGTTTGTACAAACAGTCTGGGCACAGTGAACCAATCTTATTAGTTAGGGAACGGTGGGAACACTTCCGAAATGCAAGTTCCCAGATTTGGTGTCAGGGTAAAGCTGATTTCATAAAATGAGTGGAGAAGTGTTCCCTCTTCTTTTTAAATTCTTTCGCTGTCTCTCTCTCTGCCTCTCTTCTGGAGAGATTCCATAGAGTTGGTATTATTTCTTCCTTACAAGATTGATGGATTCACCAGTGAAATTCTATGAACAAGGAGTTTTCATTGTTGGAAGCATTTTAATCACGAAACGTATTTTTCATTAGTTTATGTGGCTATTCAGGTGATTCGTTTCTTTTTGAGCAAGTTTTAGCATGTTTTGCCTTTTAAGGAACAGATACATTTCATCTAAGTTGTTGAATTTATGGGCATGATATTGTTCTTTGTGTTCCTTTAATATCCTTGTGATGATTGTAGGGTCTGCAATGATGTACCTCTTTTATTCCTACAATTGGTAAAATGTGTCATCTTTCTGTTTTTTTGTCAGTCTTGCTAGAGGTTTCTCAATTTAGTTGAATTTTTCATAGAGCCAGCTTTTGGTTTCATTTATTTTGCCTATTTTCTGTTTTAAATTATATTGATTCCAACTGTTAGCTGTATTGTTTCCTTTTTCTTTCTATTGTACTTCTTTACTAATTATTTTGGATGAAGCTTAGATTACTGATTTGAGAACTTTCTTCATTTCAATATAAAATTGACTGCTGTAAATTTCCCTTTAAGCACTGCTTTATTTGCATCTCACAAATTTTGATACTTTTGATTTCCATTTTTATTCAGTTCAAAATATTTTTATCGTTCCTAGAAATTCTTTCATAGACACACACACATACACACTTATGTTTGAAGTGATTTTCTTATAAATAATGTATAGATAGGTGTGATGTTAGGCAATTTGACTATCTTTTAATTGTGTATTGAGATATTTACACATTATTTAATTATTGATATGGTTGGAATTAGTTCTACTATTTTATTATTTGTTTCTGTTTTCCATTTCTCAGTTTCCACTTTGCTGTCTTATTTTGTATTATTTGAATATTTTTAATATTTTTAATATTAGAGTGTAATTTATCTAGTGGCAATATACATAACTAATTTTGGACCCCATTCTCAGAGCTAGTATTTTACTGCTTTAGCTAAAATGCATAGTCCTTAAAAACTTATGTGACCCTTTTCCATTTCCTCTTCCTGTTACACTTATCATATATATTATATCAATATAACTTCAGCCCCCTCATTCAATACTATAACTTTTTGCTTCCAACAGTTACGTGTATTTTAAAAACCTTAGGAGAAGAAAAAGAATTCATTTTATTTATCCAAATGCATACGATTTTCTACTGCTTCTCCTTTATTTCTGAAGTTCCAAGCATCTCTTTAGTATTGTTTTCCTTTAGCATTTCTACTGGAAAAGATCTCCTGGACACAAATTCTCTTAGTTTTCCTTCATTTGAAAAAGTTTTTATTTCACTTTGCTCCTGAAGGATATTGTTGCTGGGCATAGAATATTGGATTCTTTCCTATCAGCATTTTAGGTATATTTTTCACTGTCTTTTGGACTCTATTGTTTCTGATGAGAAATCCACAGTAATTTGAATTGCTATTCTCTATATGTAATATGTTTTTTATCTCTAGCTGCTTTCAAGAATTTTTCCCTTTTTGATTAACAGAAGCTTGATTATGACGTACAAGGACATAATTTTCTTTGCGTTTATTTCAATTGAGATTTATAACTTCTTGACTATAAATTTATGACTTTTACCAAATCTAGTACATTTTCAACCATTATTTCTTCAAATACAATTTCTGCACCAATATATTTTTCTGCTCCATTTGAGATTCCAATGCCACGAATGTTGGAACTTTTGGTATGTCCCACAAATTCCTGAGACTCTATTCATATTTGAAATTGTATTTCTTTGGTTTTTCAGATTCAATAGTTTCTAGTGATTTATCGTTAAGTTTTCTGATTCTTTTCTGTTATATCTCAATTATGTTATTGGACCAATCCAATGAATTTGTGTGTGTGTGTGTGAAGAATATTGGCCCTGAGCTAACATCTGTTGGCAATCTTCCTCTTTTTGCTTGAGGAAGATTGGCCCTGAGCTAACATCTGTGCCAATTTTCCTCCTTTTGCTTAAGGAAGATTGTCACTGAGCTAACATGTGTGACAATCTTTCTCTGCTTTATGTGGGATGCCACCACAGCTTGGCTTGATGAGTGGTGCTAAATCTGTGCCTGGGATGTGAACCTGCAAACCCCAGGCTGCCAAAGTGGAGCACTTGAACTTAACCATTATGCCACTTGGTCAGCCTCTAGTGAATTTTTTTTTTTTTCACTTTCAGATATCGTACTTTTTAGTTACAAAATTTTCACTTGGTAGTTTTTAGATTTCTATTTCTCTGTTGAAGATATCTATTTTTTCCCATTCAGTTTGAGTGATTATCATTACCCCATGGATCATGGTTATAACAGCTTCTTAAAAGTCTTTGCTCAATAATTTTGGGGTTGGCATCTGTATCAGTTATCTACTGTTGTTACAAAAAACTTAACAGCTTAAAAGCACATGCTTGTTATCACATATTTCCTGTTGGTTTGTACTCTAGGCACAACGGCCGGGCATTCTGCTTAAGAAATTTTCACAAGGTGGCAATCAAGATGTCAGCTGAGTCTGTGGTTTCATCTCAAAGATTGATTGGGGAAGGATCCATTTCTAAGTCCATGTGGTTTTTGGCACAATTCAGTGAGTTGCAGGTTGTGGGACTAAGGGCCTCAGTTTCTTGCTGGCTGTTGACCAGAGGCCACTTTTGATTTCTTCCCAAGTGGGTTTCTCCATCGGGTAGCTCACAATATAGCTGTTTTCTCAATCAAAGCCTGCAAAGAAGAAAGTATGTAAGAAACATGTAACTTTTGATCATATGTAACATAATCATGGAGGTTAAATCCTATTACCCTTTCTATACTTTATTGATTAGAAGCCTGTCACACTCAAGGAGAGAGGATAATACAAAGGTGTGAATATCAGTTGATGAGCAAAATTGGGGGCCATCTTAGTCTATACACCACAGCATCTCTCAGTTGTTTTTTCCCTGAAGAAATGAACAATTACTAGTTCTTATATGTAATGTGATTTTGTAATGTGTCCTGAAATTTTTGAATATTATGGTGTGATTCTCTGGAGCTTGTTAAAAATCTTGAGAGCCTGTTATTTGCTGTTTTGTTTCATCAAGAGATTAGCCAGGTAAGATTCATTCCACTGCAATTTGTCTTATATTCATGATTGACTATGTTATACATATCAAAGCCAAAGAAGGAACCTAAAGCTTGAAGGTAAGATTTAATACATTTGGCTATGCTCATATAACATCTTGTCAGGCTGCAATATCACCTATCCATGATGAACCCATAAAAATCAGTGTCAAATAACCATCTGAAATAATGATATTAACCTACGTCTTTGGCAGATTCTAAATATTTTAAATAGGGCAACTGGGCAAGCTAAACCATGTTACTTTTCCCTCCACTCCTAAACAAGATTTTCCTTTCCTGATATGAATGGTTCATAGGGCCTATGAGCAACTAAATGTAAGTGAAGACTGGGGGTCTGTTTGGATTCTAGTGGAGAGAATTAGTATAGGGCTTTCTGCATTGTGGGTTTGACAAACACCTGAAAAAAAAGTCATCCCATATATCTTCTCTAACCATTATAAATGAAAATCTTTAACAATATCAGCACTCATAGACAACTGGTCAGACAGGGAAAGGTCAACTTCAGTCCGCTATGCCAGGTCCCTGTTGAGACTGGAGGCAGCCTGATGTACCAATTAAAAGATTGTACCAATCCATAGAGCAAAAAAATACAAAGAGCTGAAATCATCATAAGAAATAAAAGAGTATTTCCCTCTCTTTATCAGGCCAAACTGAGATTTATAAAGGTCACAGGATTTTCTGAAGTCATGAATCTGGAAATCAGTACTGCACAGAAAAGAGAAATATTGAGAAAAAATATTTCCCAAAGAAAAGTAACTATTACCCTACTAACAACCAAAAAAGGAAAGGCATACTCTGCCTAATAAATGAATAGAAGTGAAACCAGTTTTCTCTTCCAGATTTATTAGGAAACCCAAAAGTTTTAGACAAACAGGCAAGCAAATTAAGCATAAAATTACAAAAATAGGAGCTATACCAAATCATCTTGATGTAACATGGAACATGAGTTCATAGGATGAATTTCATATTCTCCCAGGTATCAAGTGGCATCAGATCCAGATATCACGTCTTTAGCAAATCATATCAGAAGTTTATACTATAATGTAGAATAAACATCACCTCAGGGTGAGGCACAGAACTTCTGGGGTTCAGAAATGGTCAATCATTAAGTGAAGGTTTGGAGGATGAGAGTCTCCCATGGCGTCCTTAATAGTAGTAGCCAAAGCCAGAGCCATAGCCAGAGTTGCTTCCATAGCTGCAGCCACAGAGAGAGTGGGAGCCATATCCATAGCCACAGCCCAGTCTGCGGAAGCCACAACCATAGTAGGAGCCATAGCCACAGCCCAGGCCTCCATAGCCACAGCCCAGGCCTCCATAGCCACAGCTCCCATAGTAGTTTCCGTAGTAGCCACACATGGTGTTGGTTGTTGAGGTTGTTCTTGGGGTGAGAAGGAGAGTAGAAGTGTCACTTCAGTCTGGACATTTCTCCCTGCAGAGGGCTTTTTATATGCCTTCGGTGTGGGTGGGATCCTCTGCATGTGCTCATGTCATTGGCTGATTTGCAGGACCAATGTGAGTAATTTGTTGACTCCTGGTTTTAGGCATGGCTTCATAGGCAATGAGGACGTCTACCTTGTTTCACCACATCTGAACCAGCTTGTGGACCATTAAGGAGAATCAATTTTCTCATCTTCAAAGCCTTACTCATGAGATCTTCAAATTGCCCTTTGTAGCCAACCTTTATGGCAAGAAATAGCATTTTATTGAAAAGTTCTGACCTGCTGCAAGCAATAATTTTAACTTCCTTTTGTTAACATTCAACAGATCATAGTATTCTATGTTGACCTTGAACTTCTCTGTCTATTACTTCCTGTTCCAAACCCATTATTTTCCTTTTGGTATCCTCATTTTCACGTGAGAGGTTTAGTATTAAAAGATAAAAAGTTGTCACTCAGCTTCACGAGGCTTTTGACAAAAAGCAAATAGTTTGAAATACTAGAATGACAGGTCAGAGAAACTAGACTTTTCTTTCTCCTTTACAATAATATTTCTTAAACTTTTAACATTGTTTTTTGTGTTTTTTTCTGAGAAGGTTTGCCCGTGAGCTAACATCCTTTGTCAATCTTCCTCTTTCTTCTTGAGGAAGATCGTCACTGAGCTAACATCTTTAACACTCTATTTTTAAAGTATGAAATATGTTTCCTGTAGTTTCGAATTTATATCCCAAATCTATGGTCAGAAAAAAGGGTAGTGACGAGATTTCATTTGATTTGTGATATCACATTTTCATGAAATCGTTCTTTTAAACTTCAGATGTTTGTACTTTTTGTGATCTGACTGGAAAGTGAGTATAGCATTTGTTTTCTTGAAACAATCATACTGGCAGGGATATCTTTTCATGAAACCTACTAGATTTTCCCTAACGAACAGGTTTTTGGTAAAATATCCCATGATGTGAAAATATAAGAAATACATTATTATTATTATTATTTTTATTACTACTACTACTACAATAGAGCTCCTAGTTGGATTCAATGAGTAAGTCAAATAACACTCTGAACTTTAATGTTACTAGTGAAATCAATTCCTAGGAGTCAGAAGAGCATAGTAGATAAGAATAAAATGTGTGCTACTGTACGTTTTCACATAATCGCTCTTAAATTTTCTTTGGTAAAAAGTTCTAATTTTATTTTTCATTAAATATAACCTCCTTTGGAAGCACATTTTACAAGTACATATTCATTTATCTCCACGATTTCTTTGTGTGAACATATGAATATTGTGTGTGTGTTTGTGGGTTGTGTGCTCTTGTGTATGTGTGTGTGTGTGTTTATGTGTACAGCTGCTGCTCTTCTATCAAGGGTGGGGGGCGCTTTCAGAGGCATCAAACCCTTGTGACTTGCAGAGAAACAGCCCTCATTCTAAATGTCTCTCAGGCTTGCAGTACGAGGCCACCAGCGTGACTGAAATGATGAATGCAGAAGAATATGACTGAGGCACTGACAAGAATTTCCTATAAGAATCTTGAGAGCGTTGCTTGCTGACATACTGACAAAAAGATAGGATAAAAGAAAAATACAATAGCTTAGGATTCTTTGTATAAGAAAGAAAATCTCACCTAGGAAGAAGATGGAAGGAATCTGAAGTAGAACATCAATAAACATGTACATAAAATCTTTTACAGGGAATTAGAAATGACTAGCTCTGCTCGCCACACTAAGTTGCCTTTGAAAATGATCAATATTCCTAACTAGGCAAACTAAAATGTGAAAATTTAAATATTTTCCTTTAAGGTTGTCTGTGTATAAGATATTCATGTATAAGATATTTATATATAACATATTTACATATAAAGTTCTGATAGAATAAATCTCTAGTCTCAGTATTGGGTATGTATACATGATTTCTTTTTAAGAACAGAATCATATGAAATGACTAGCTATTCAAAACCAGGATATCAATCTGAGAACTCAGAATGAGCCTCCCTTTTGACATGGTACTACTACAAGAGAAAGGAGAACATTTTTAAAACATTTTTAAAAAATTAAATTAAAATTTTAAAAAATTTAAAGTTCAGTAATGTTTAGGGGCTACGTAATTTATACAAGTGTAACAGGCATACATGCAAATGGCAAAATCTGCAAAGAGGAAATATATATTTGCTATGAAAGAGTTGAGTTCCAAATGTAAATGTTAATTAGAGGAAAAAATATTAATACGAGTTGGGGAAATTTCAGAAATTCCAGAATTTGGAACAAAAGCGTAATAAGAAAAATTATGCAAAAATGTAAGAGATGTGCATAACAGATTGAGTATGATGTGATTAGGTTCTTATATATTTCCATGTTGATAAAGCTTTGTAATCTCCAAATTGAAGGGAATTATTAATGGTAAAGAATTGCTTTATTTAAATTTGCTTCAGTTAGAAGAATTTAGGTTCAATAAAATTTAAAGTAAATAAAACAAAAGACTATTATTTTTAGTTCTTGTCATATCCCAGATCAAGGCAGATATTTTGCCTTATAGAGAGCATCAATAATAGAGAATCTCATGAGATCCAACCTAGGAATTACCTTCTATGTTCTTCTACATTATTTGACTCCTAAAAGAGAAGCCAACCTCTAGTGCTGTGCTTTGCCTGTGCAGTAGTCCCTCCTTATCTGTAGTTTCACTTCCCTTGATTTTGGTTACCAGAGGCCAATCATGGTACAAAAATATTAAATGGACAATTCCAGAGATAAAAAATTCATAAGTTTTCAACTGTGCACAGTTCTGAGTAGCATGATGAAATCTCACGCTGTCCCACTCCATCCTGCCCGGGACATGAATCTTTCCTTGGTCCAGTGTATCCATGCTGTACACACTACCTGCCTATAGGTCAGTTAGTAGCTGTCCGGATTATCAGATCTACTATCATGATACCACAGTGTTTGTGTTCAAGTAACCTTTATTTTACTTAATAATGGCACCAAAGCACAATGGTAATGATGCTGGCAACTCAATATGCCAAAGAGAAGTCTAAAGTGCTTCTTTTAAGTGAAAAAGTGAAAGTTCTCAATTTAATAAGGAAAGAAAAAAATCATATGGTAAAGTTACTAAGATCTACGGTAACTTTTATTACAGTATATTGTTATAATTGTTCTATTTTATTATTAGTTGTTGCTGTTAATCTCTTACTATACCTAATTTATAAGTTAAACTTTATCGTAGGTGTGTATGGGAAAAAAGTAGTACATACAGAGTTTGGTACTATCCATGGTTTCAAGCATCCACTAGGGGTCTTGGAATGTATCCCCCAAGGTTAAATGGGGATTACTGTATATACTTTCCAGCTTATTAGAGAGCCTGGAAGTTGCTATCCCTATTATAATGATAATGGATTATTTATAATAGAAATCCACAAATTTAGACTGATATAAATAAATGAACAATCAGGTGGAAAGGAAAATGTCCTTGCAATAGAATGCTGGCTAATATATTTGAACAAAAAGGATGAAAATCAGACAAATGAACATTTGCAATCTATCATCATAATAAATAATTCAGGCAAGAAAAAAATAAATACTAACACGAGTGGCAAATGTTGGGATATGAATGAAATATTTGTATAGTCGCAAAATATTTCCACCAAAATGGCTCTTAATTGCTAAAAGAATAATAAAAGTAATTTTTGAGTAGAGAAATCTCGTGCTCACCATATTGATCAAGCGATCAAAGTTATCACCATCAGTAATGGAACGAATTAACTTTGGTGCCTATCAATAAGGTACAATAAAAAGCAAACATCGGTTGATGAGCCTTTGGGTTGCTTGCCAGTCAAGTGCTCATCAACAGATGAATGGATAAAGAAAATATGGTATACATATATACAATGGAATACTACTCAGCCATAAAAAAGACAAAACCATGCCATTTGCATGAACTCTGTAAATAAAATAAATAGCATAACTACTCAGGAAGAAAATTAATTCATATAAATATTGAGAAAAATGCTCTATCCATTCTTAATGGGATAGTTTCTAATGCTTAAAAGTACTGCTAAGAAACGTCATCTGGTTTCTCATGGGTATTGCTTTCAGTGTGGTAATTCAGAGTGTATTTTGTGTGGAGGGTTGAATAGAGTAATTGTAGTGATGTCATTGGAGTCCAGAGTTTTCTCTGTAAGGAAACAGAGCCTGTGGAATAGGGTAAAACGTAAAAGAATATTGTGTTTTTCAATTTCAGGTGGAGTTATTCATAATTTGAAGACTTTAAGGAAGTGAACAAGCCAATGTGAGTACAGACTGGATGTTTGTTTGGGGCTGTTAGTGGTGGCATTTAACTTCAAGTTAAACATGTTAGAGTGACTAAGAATATCAACCAATTTTGCTCACATTGAAATGTGTATGAGGGGCAGATCCTGGAAAATTATAATTAACAACCATCTTGTCTTGTGAGTCTATAATTAAGGGTTTGTTATCTAATTTAAGTCAGTATCTTATATGACTTACTAGGTAGAACAAAATAGTTTTAAAATATACTATTTCTTGAATGAGCAACATAGACCATCTGGTTTTTGCATAATAATGAATAGAAAATTCTAACCTTCAGGAGTAAAGCAAATGGGACAGACAAATCTTCATACAAGAATGGCTTTACAGAAAAATTGCTCTCTTTGGGTTCTGATCTGTCCAGGGATCTTAATTCGTTTTTGTGGCTTCAAGGTTTTTTAGTACCCTGAACCAGTCAAAATGAATTGGGACCTATCCCTTATCTGACTCTGAAACATACTACTTAAACTCATCTATGCCCAACCCAAGAGCTTGAAATCCCTTATCAAGAGAAGATAATTGCCAAGTTTACAGATACATTAGTAACAGAAAATGAGTGGAAAAAGCAGATGATTACAGCGACAACTGTGAAATCACACAAATCACAGGAAAGCAAAATCTTAAGACAAACAAGAGCATCGAAGGCCATCAAATGGCTCTAAACTTAAATACGAATGGATGTTAGAAAAGGTGTTACTTTTTAAAAAAAATCCAAATTTCAAGGCACATAACAGTTAGGTAGAGGTAGAGTAGGTTTAAACTTCTCTACCTTTTATGTTGGGGAAGCATAGGAAACACTCTAAATATCTCCCAGCAAAGATTAGAATTGAACAATTATGTGTCAACTTTCATGTCTTCTAAAGGATTTCACACAGATGAAGTTTCGGTGTAGAAGTACTTGGAACACGTAGTGTTTCCAGGCAATGCTTAACTAAATTGACAAACATTACTTCCTTCAATCGTAACAATAACCCAAAATAACACATATCATCACTGCTTTACCAGAGTAGAAAAATAAGAACTACAAGATTGTTACTTCCTTAATGTCACAAATCAAGGATTTTGTAGAGCAACTGAATTAGAAATATTAAAAAGAAATCCCTTAAATAAGACAAATTGCTTCCTTTAATTCAAGTGGGGAGGAGGGGGGAAGACCAAATGACAAATACCGGACATTAAAGGAAAAGAAAACCAGGTTTATTATTCCACATTGAACAGGTTTATTAAGACAATAGAAAAACAGCTCCTGCATAAAAGTTGAAAGGCAGGGTCTGTGACAGCATCATTCCAACAAGAGACCACACAGGAGTTCTCAGGATGAATTTCACATGAGTTAAATATAGGAAAGGAAAAGATTGGTGTGTCAGATCCAGAGGGCACCAAAAGGCAAATCTTCAGCAAGGCTCAGAACATGTGGGACTCAGAATTGGTGAATCCTGGTGTCCAGGTGTAAAGGGTGAGAGTCTCTCATGGTGTCGTCAATAGTAGTAGCCAAAGCCGGAGCCATAGCCAGAGCCGCATCTGTAGCCGCAGCCATAGAGAGAGGGGTAGCCATATCCATAGCCATAGCCCAGTCTACGGAAGCCACAGCCATAGCAGGAGCCATAGACACTGCCCAGGCCTCCATAGCCACAGCATCCATAGCCACGGCCCCCATAGTAGTTTCTGTAGTAGCCACACATGGTGTTGGTTGTTGAGGTTGTGCCTGGGTAGAGAAGGAGAGTAGAAAGTGTCACTTCAATGTGGACATTTCTCCCTGCAGAGGCCTTTTATATGCCCTCAGTGTGGGTGGGACCCACCACATGTGCTTATGTCATTGGCTAATTCTATGACTGATTTAATTAGTTTGTTTATCCTCAACCATAAGATAAAGCCTTAGAGGAATTCAGGAAGCTTGCTGAGTTTGGTCTCTCTGTTTGCCCCTCCCTCATCCAATTGAGGGCTTTAAAGAGAGGAGATGCACACTCACACCTACACAGTCCTGCCACAAATTAGACTTGCATTTTAACCTCCTGTAACCATCCTTTATATCAAGAAAATACATTTGTTAGTCTCAATCTTACCTGCTCTTGGCCCCAGTTAGTTTCACAATTTTTTTTAACATTTTATTAAATAACACTCCTTCTGACTCATGAGTTTTTCTTCTCTTAATCCAAATTATCTTCAGGGTTTCATTTCCTTTGCTATACTGAACCATAATGTATCTTTCATCCCCATGATGTTGATAATAACCTAACTAACTAAATTTTCCAAAAAATCAAGTCTGAGCAAAATGCAGTATACTTTTCTATTTATAGCAATAAGTCTAATTCTCATTTATGTTCAATTTTTACTGAAGGAGTACAAAACAGAAGTTATTCCTTGGAATCCAATTTCTCTGCCTCTTTTCCTCTAAATTGAGTATATAGTTATACAACTTGGTATTCTGATTAATAGTAGAATTATGTTCTTGGTAACTGTACAATAGAGTCAACATCACATATTTATGTTTGTCAATCTATTAGATAGATGTCTGTTCCTTTATCAAGACACCCGATCATCATTCTCTTTGCAACAAATTCCACTGAGTTCTCTTACATAACCCTAGCATTATTACTGTCTTTATTAAAACTATTGTGATAATCCATCCCTTTGAGAGGCACCAGAAAATTGAGAATAGTTTCATATTGCAGATAAAAAATGTACTTTCCTGTCTTTAAGAGAATGAATACGGGGAGATAGCATGCTGCACACATCCAGGTGCAATCCATCAACAGATTTCTACTATTTTAATGGTAGTTCTGAATCACAATATTATTTTTATGTATCTCCTCATAACCTTATGCTGGGACAGAGAGTACAGCATGTTGGATACCTCCTGTATTTTAGTCAATTTTCCTCTGTAACTTATTAGAATGAAAACACAAGACGTTTAAAATTTCCCAATTCTTCTGTCTTGATAAACATATCCAGTGAGTCAAAAAAAATGCCTCTTAATAAAACAGAATGGTTTTATACTAAGGATCCAGTCAAACACAAGCATCTATTCATCCAATACGTGTTGTTGAATGTTCTTTCCATGTGTGTCTTTTGGCAGGTTCATTTTTGTAAAATAGACACATTGTGACATTTTAGTCACACTTTACTGGGTTGAGATATTAGAATTAGAGAACGTCTTCACTATATCATTTTCGAATTTTCTATACAAGAAGTAAAATTAGCCTCAACTATCACAGTGCAGAGTCAATCAAGTAATAACTTAGGATAAGTTTCCAGTAGAAATTAACTTAAATAAAGTGAAGATGAGTCATCTTCTAGGCTAAGCTCTTAGAATGTCACCTGAAATTGGTATGACTAGATTGCATCAGTGATTAAAAAACCCCCAAATACTATAATTAACTTGGGTGGTGTTTTTTTGGTATTTGATTAAAGTAGCTATAAAAGACTATAATTTTGTGCAATACAATGTCCCTAGTAACAGCATTTACTAAGTTATTTCTCCATAGAATTTACTTCCTAGAGTTAATTTGTTTCTTCTTCTTTTTTTTTTTCCCTTCGGTGAGGAAGATTCGCACTGAGCTAAGATCTGTGTCAATCTTCCTCTATTTTGTATGCAGGACACGACCACAGCATGGCTTGATGAGTGGTGTGTAGGTTTGAGCCCAGGATCCCCAGGCAGCTGAAGCAGAGTATGTGAACTTAACCATTATGCTACCAGGCCGGCCCCAATTTGTTTCTTCTTCAGAATTAAGTTCTTTTCTCAATACAACAATGAGAGCATTGCACTTGACAAGATTCATTTAAAAAAATTTTTTCCTCCTGTGATTTTCTGAACAATATTCACTTTCTAAGAACATTCCATGATCAATAGCAGAGCAAAACAACCCTCTTTATCTCCTCAGTCCTCTCAAGCTAATATCCCATTTTCTTCTTCTGTTTCATTGCAAAACTCCACACATATTTCCATGGTAGCTTTCTGTTCTCTATTTCTTTTCTCACCTTTTGGTCTTTGGTCCCCATCACTCTACTAAAACTGCACTTGTAGGGATCACCAACACCCCAATCTTGCCAAATCTAGAGGTTCAGTCTTGTTCGTTTTACTGAAGTTCTGAGTAGCATTCAGGTTCACCTACTTCTCTTTTCATTCCTGAAAGACTCTCCAATCCTTATCTACGTCTTACCACACACATTTGGTTTAATCCCAGTTATCACCAACTGCTCCATTTCAGTACCCTCTCTCTTCTTCAGAGTTTGTTCTCAAATGTGAGGGTAACAAGCTAGGTGCTTGCCCCCCTTACAGTTTTTATTTAAACTCTCTTTAGATGGATTACTTTGGATACATTACTTTATCCAATTAATCTCAATTCCCATTTTCAATTTGATATCTTTCTATCTATATTTCTCTCCAAATAACCACTTGACGTCTCCTTAGGTTGTTGTTAATCGTCGTCAAAAATGTAACAAAATGAACTTAAGATCATGATTCTTCATACTTACAAATATTTTCCCTTCCTTTTTTCCCTATAAAAAAACATGCAAGACATAAGTCAGGTCAGGCTCCTCCCAGTAGTTTATCCTTTAATGCCTTTCTATATTAATCTTTCTAGATTATTCCAGACACCCAGTTAAATTTGAATTTCAGAATATTGAAATTCAGAATATTGATTTTCCCGAATATTGCATGGGATATGTTTACACAAAAAATTGTTTTTCTGAAAGTCAGATTTATCTGGGTGTCCAGTGTTTTTATTGGTTATACCTAGCAACCTAAAGCTTAGAAATTATAGCCTTTATGGTCTGCCCTGTTACAGCCTTGACTATATCTGCGAGTGCATCTTGTAACACTCTTTCTCTCCTCATAGTACACAGAAATCAATGGCCTTCCTGCTCTTCAAACGTACCAAGCTTGTTTCCAACTTAAAGCCTCTGCTTTTGAGTTACTGATCCTCCGAAAGTAGTAGCAGAAGTAGCTAGTAGCTTCTCTTTCTTTGGTTCTCTCAGAGAGTTTTTCACTGACCATCCAGTCCAAAGTAATCTCCCACCAGTACTCTAAGTCTATCTTATCTCGCCTTGATTTATTATTAAAATATACTCATTACCAGGGCTGGCCCCGCGGCCGAGTGGTTAAGTTCGCGCTCCGCTGCAGGCGGCCCAGTGTTTTGTTGGTTCAAATCCTGGGCGCGGACATGGCACTGCTCATCAAACCACGCTGAGGCAGCGTCCCACAAGCCACAACTAGAAGGACCCACAACGAAGAATATACAACTATGTACCTGGGGGCTTTGGGGAGAAAAAGGAAAAAAATAAAAATCTTTAAAAATATATATATACTCATTACTATCAGAAATTATCACGTTCATTTTTAATATTTGCTTTCTAATGTCTGCCTGCACTTCCTTCCCTTGCTCAATCTAGAATAAAGCTCTGTAACCATAGAGATCTTGTCTGTCCTGTTCTCTGCTCCATCCCAAGTGCTCCTAACAGTGCCTAACCTACAACTCATTCTTAAAAGTTCAACAAATGACCAATCCAATGCAATCAAGTAACATTTTAAAATTCTTCTTCCCAAATTTTTTATTTTGAAATAATTTTAGAGTTACCAAAATTTGCAAAAACATACAGGGCATTCCCATATACCCTTAACCTAGTTACACCTATGTTAATATCTTTCATAACCAAGTACAGTTGTCAAACCTAAGAAATTAATCTTGCACGATATTCTTAACCACTCTACACACTTTATTTGGATTTCACCTTTTTTCTACTAGTGTCCTTTTTCTGTTCCAGGGTCCAATCCAAGATCCCACGTGACACTGGGTTGTCTTATCTCTTTAGTCTCATCCAATTGATGATAGTTTCTCAGTCTTTCTTTAACTTTTATGGCACTGACAATTATAAAGAGCCAAATGTTTTGTAGTATGTTTCTCAATTGGAGTTTGTCTGTTTTCTCATAACAAAGTTGTGGTTATATATTTTGGGCAAGAATATCAGAAGAGATGTACCTATTTCATTGTGTCATAGCAGGAGGTACATGATGTCTGTAAATCTGTGAGAGTTTCTGGAACATATTTTTAAGCTTAAGTTACTAATAGAATAAACCTTTCTATTTCTATATAACTCTGGTCCATGGATTTAAACTTCAGGAACCCTACAATGGCTTTTGATCATTTATATAAAATGATAGATGCATATACATATTTATGTGAAGTATAAATCAAAGTGAATAATATTGCTTCATAAAAAATAATAAAACGCATTAATTGTTCAAGGATTTCAGCTGAACCCTACCATGTCTTCTTTATGTCTTCTCCACAGCTTTTCCATCCTTCCCTACCTCTTTGAAGCCGCTCTTTATTCGCAAGGCTGCGTATATGCAGATATGAAGGAGGAAGTTATTAAAGGAAAACAGAATTTTCAACAGGTGAAACATTTATGGGTTACATGATTTCATGGTAGCTAGTAATATAGTTTAGATTTCACATCTGGTATAAACAAGCCACCAAAGTAGGAGAAGAATCTTTCATTAAAGGCATGTGAGTTTAGTACAAGCATCCTGACACATAGTGAAGTCATCTTGGATATATTTGTTATGAGGAATTCTTGAGATGGTTATAATGCCAATTAGTTTGAAACAGGAATCCAACAGTTCCTGCGGTTTGTCCCACATACCACTTAGTTGGTATACAAGGCCCTGTGTAGATTATGAACCTAAAACTCTGGAAATTGACTCTGCTCTTCCACTGAGCCTTCTTCTCCTCATACCATGAGCTTCTACAGTGATTGCTACCGTGGCCTGCACTTTGGCCATGGTGGCCTGGGATGTGGCTATGGATGAGGCTATGGCGGCTATGGATATGCCTGCTACTGTCCATGCTGTTATGGAAGATACTGGTCTTCTAGCTTCTTCTGAGAAATTCTAGATTGCTCATCTGCTCAGGACATTCTCTCATGAGGCACTATGTGTACCTCCTGCATTATTTATAATAAGGATGTTATTGTTTGTTCAAACGATGACAGCCAATTCTTAGAATATTGTGCAATATCAGAATTTTTTTGATTGAATTGCCTGTTTCCAACAATTTAGAAAAGTAGTCATTTGATCTTGTGTTACTATTACATGATCAAATACAATCTTAAACATTTCCACTTGGGAAAATGTCTAAATTCATTTTTCATTAAAGGCGGTCTATTTTTCACACCTAAAACATTTTCATGTACTTTTATTTGTTTAGATTTCTTGTGAGTGTGTGTGTGTGTGTATGTGAGAGAGAGAGAAAGTGGGAGAGAGAGAGAGAGTTTATTGACCTTCTGGCTCTCTACACTTGACGATTTGGATGTGTGGATGAATAGTTGTATTCAGCCAGTGGTTTTGTAATATGAGTTTTTGTGAGCATCTCCAAGGGCTACTATTATCTCTGTTGATCTAGTCAAAGACTTGTCTTTGATATACTCAAAGTTTGACTAAAGACATTGGCAAAGTGGTATCCCTCTTCTCACCACTTCATTCTATTTCTTTATTATTTCGTTCTATCTTGATAGTTGGTATTGGAATGTGGTTTTGGGCAGCCGTAATATTTTTTTCTAAATGTTATATTATTGCTGTTTCTTTTCACTCATTGACAATATTTTCTTGAACTCATCTTGTACATTTTAGCTGCACAGATGGCTTTCTGTCATTTCTCTCATTGTCACAGGAAGATATATAGAATTTGAGGTCTGTTTTCAGCAAAACTTTCAAGGGGTCAATCTCTGCTTGTCTTTTGGAAAAAAAGATCTATTAATTTTCATAACAAGGCAGTGGCTTGGGTAGAATAAAATAATGCAAACACAAGTCTGATCCAAAATACAGGCTGCAAAGTGTATCCCTGATCCTGGTAATCTGGGTAAAATTCTGTAAATCTGTTTATGATAAGTTCTCTTAAATCACTCCCTTTGCTAAGTATTAATAATAATATCAACAATGATAAGATATAAATAAGTAATACCTATTAATATTTTAGTAAGTAATGTTAGAATTTGGGGTACCTAAGATTGACAATGGGTTTATACAAAATTACCTTCTGAATAGAGATCAAAATCTTAACCTGCCCCCAAATGCATGTTTTCTGAAAGCATCTAGAGGAGAGAACTATGTAGCTATGTCTTTCTACATCAGTTAAAGATAAGCAACACATGAGATTATGTATTATTTCAATTTTTTTAAATTCATTGGATGTTGTTTTGGCCTAGAATATGGTCTATCCTGACGAACATTGTATGTTTGTACTTGAGAGAAATTTGTGCCCTCTTTAGTTGAATAAAATGCTTTATAAGGAGTATGTTAGGTATAGTTGGTTTATAATGTTTTCCACATTTATTTATTTTATGATCTTCTGTATAGTTGTTCTGTCCATTGTTCAAAGTAGGATATTGAAGCCTTCAGTTATTATTATTGCAGTCTCTCTCCTTTCAATTCTGTCAATTTTTTATTTGTGTAGTTTCAAACTTTGTTGTTAGGTACATGTAGATTTTAAATTGTTATAGCTTCCTCATAAACGCCCCATTTATCATTACAAAATGTCCTTGTTTATCTCCACTAAAATTCTTTGCTTTAACATCTATTTAGTACGATATTGTTATATCCACTCCAAATTTCTAATTGTTCTGTTTGCATTGTATGTATAATATCCATATATATGTATCCATCTTTTTACTTTCAACTTATTTGTTTCAAGAGAATTAGGATATTAAACATCTTTATGATGGTTACTTTAAAATCTGTTTCAAATAATTTGAACGTTTGATTAACTTGATTAACTTAGTGTTAAGGTCAGATGATTATCATTTCTCATTCAAGTTATAATTTTCTTGTTTCTTGATGTGATGCTATGATAGAAATTTTGTGTATCAGGAGACTCTTGGTCTTATTTAAGTCTTTTTTTAAAATCAGGTAGTCACTCTGTTTAGGTTTAGCACATGGATCTTGTGGCCTATGATTCACAATTGTCAGAGTTGTTACAGTGTTATTTTGGTCTGTTTGGTTTATCTTATGCCACTGATTGTCCCACTGGTCCCTGCCATTGCAGCCTGAAAGTGTGGAAAGAGTTTCACCAGCCTATCTGCTGTGTGTCTTTTGATGGGTTAGTGGCATAGTAAGATTTCCAGCAATATCCCTCACTGCCAAGATGTCTCCTAGAGGGGACAGGCTAGTCTCAGATACATGAAGAGAGAGTCTTCCTGGACTTGGAAATAACTCCCTTTAAATAACATATGAATCAGAAAATAAATCACATGGGGAAGTAGAAAATATTTTGAATTGATTAATAAAGAAATGCAATATACCACAGTATGGCTTACCACCGAAGAAGTGATTAGAGGAAAATTTATGGCTTTAAATATTTATGTTAGAGAAAAAGGACATTTTAAAAATCAATTCTCTAAGCTTCTTTAAAGCTAGAAAGGAAGAGAAAATTAAATATAAAGTAAGAAGCATGAGGGAAAAATAAAGATAAGAGTAGAGTCAATACAATAGAAAATGGACAAACTATAAAAATCAATAAAACCCAAAGTTGGTACTTTGAACACATCAATCAAATTAATAAATTCTAGACAAATCAATCAAGAATGTAGGTCAGAGAACCCAAAATACCAATATGAAGAGCAAAAGAATTAATATCTTTTAATATCCTACAGACCCCAAAATGATAAGTGGATGTTATGCCAAAACATTTCACAACATAGATAAAGTGGGAAATTTCCTTTAAATACACAAATTACCGAAACTGACTCAAATAAATCTGAATAGCACTATATCTAATAAAGAAAATGAATTCATAATTAAAAACACTTTTCCACAAAGAAAATTCGAGACCCAGATGTCTTCATTGGTAAATTCTATTAAATATTTATGTAGCTTTCTTACAGGTAACTTAAGAAAATATCAGTAGCTTAGATACTTGACTCCTAATATTTTTCCCGAAAAGCAATACTGAACAAGAGACATATTACACTTGTGATAGTTCTATTTCTGTACCAAAACCACAGAAACCATCTTTATGAAGAATACATATATATTTATCTATCTATCCAAATATATATCAAGGAGACATAGATAGAAACACAGCGATAATGGGCAACTTTAATATACCACTCTCAGAACAGATAGATCAAGTAGAAAAAATAAGTAAGGAGAGAGAACATTTATTTAAGTAAACAATATAATTAACAGGGTAGCTCCTATAGATATACATCTACCTCTATACTGATAGTACAGAATAAACTTCCTTCTCAAGCTTCAACAGAAAATACAGAAAAACCGACCACATATTAGGTCACAAAGAAAAAAATTCGTAAGTTTTTAAAGTAAAAATACTGCAGAGAACACTCTCAGATTGCTATGCAATAAAGCTACAAATTGCTAACAAAAACAAAGAACAGAAGGTCTCCTTCACCTGGAAAGTAAATCTTTGATTAAACAACTCTCAGTTGAAGGAGAAAATATAATATGAGATTATAGAATTTCAAAATAAATAATGGCAATTCAAATAGTACTTAACAGAATCTAGGAAAAAATTTCAAGCAGTCATTAGAGAAAAATTCATAGCACTAAATACTTTTGTCAGTGAAAATGAAAGAAATATTATAAATAAGTTGATATCGCAGTTGAGAAAAACCTTCTAAAGAACAACTAACTAAACTAAAGAAAGTGTAAGGAAGGAAGTAATAAACAAGCAGAAATTAATGAAGTAGAGACTAGAAAACAACAAAAGACTCGAAAAATGACTCAAAATGCTGTTATTTGGAAAGATTAACATTTGTAAATCACTTGCTAATTTGATCAAGAAAAAACCATATAAAAATAAGAAATAACAAAAGACAAACATGGAAATAAGAGGTTTTAAAAATTATGTGAATCTACTTTTCAGATCTTTTTTTGGTGAGGAAGATTCACCCTGAGCTAACATCTTTTGTCAATCTTCCTTTTTTTTCCCTCCCCAAAGTTCCAGTACATAGTTGTATATCCTAGTTGTAGGTCATTCTAGTTCCTCTATGTGGGATGCTGCCTCTATGTGGCTTGATAAGTGGTGGGTAAGTCCATGCCCAGGATCCACACCAGTGAAATCCGGGCCGCCAAAGTGAAGTGCACAAACTTAACCACTCAGCCATGAGGCATCCCCTACTTTTCAGATCTTTACGGATATAAATTCGAAAACCTAGATGCAATGCGTAATTTCCTAGGGGAGTACAGATTGTCAAAATTGATACCATTACATTTAAAAATTACAAAGAGATTAATTTCCTTAAAAGAAACAGAAAATTTTTAAGGAAATACTCCACAAAACACTCCAGATCCAGATAATTTTTCAGGGAAATTCTACCAAATCTTCGGAAACAAGATAATCTGAATATGCTATGAATTGTTCCAGAGCGCTGCAAACGAAGGGACACTGCCTAATTCCTCTTAGGAAGGATGAATAGCGTTGATATGATTGGTGGGGAGACTATTCGGGTGCTTCTATGATTTCTGTCTCTTGATGTCAATGCCCTGAGTGATGTCCTCTTCTTGAGTATGAGCAAAACTTCTAATAGAATATGGAAAAATAATAAAGTATGTGTAATTGTCTATGTGATTATGATACATAAAATTGTATGGGATTGTAGCACCCATCCTGCTGAAATATCTCCCCCTCCCTTCCCGGCTTTGAGAAAGCAAACAACCATGTATGGGAACTCACATAACAAGGAACTATACACAGCCTCTTAGAGCTGAGGGTGACCTCTAGCAGACAGCCTACAAAGGCCTCCCACCAACAGTTAGTGTTGAGCCCCCCCAGTTATACAACCACAAGGAAATGAATTCTGCCAAATGTGAGAGCTTGGAAGCATGTCCTTTCTCAGTTAGGACTCAGATGAGACCACGGACTGACCATCACCTTGATTACTGCACTGTGAGCCTGAAACCTTCAGTCTAAACCTGAAATGCTGTTTTTATCCAATTATTATGGCCCACTAGGCAGACCAAATAGTTTTACAATCTACACTACCTTAGGAAGGAATAGATTGCAAAAATGTTCCTTAGGTTGTTTCTTTCATCAAAATATTTTTTAAGGGGCAGCCTCGGGAGCCTAGTGGTTAAGTTTGGCATGCTCCACTTCAGCAGACCAGGTTCAGTTCCCGGGGGTGGACCTACACTACTTGTCTGTCAGTGGCCATGCTGTGGTGGTGGCTCACATACAAAAAGAGGAAGATTGGCAGTGGATGTTAGCTCAGGGAGAATCTTCCTCAGCAAAAAAATAATAATAATAATATACATATATTTAAATGGATTAGAAGTAGAGAAGGAAACTTACTACAACATTTATTTATTTTAAGAGATAATGTGAAAATTGGTGAAGTTATTATTTTTTCTTTGTACCATGTACCACACAATGCCTAATTTATAAATAATATTGCATTTAGTGTTGAGAGTTACCCAGAATACCAAATATTATTCCCTCAGTAGCAGAGAAGGAAACTGAAGTTTATATAAAATAAGTTGCTTTCCTAAGACAATTGACAATGGAATTGATCAGGAAGCTGACCTAGATAGAAAGGGAAAATCTCCCTAAGGGGTCAATTGTTGCTTTTCTTGCAAACGGAAACCAAAAAATGTCAGTAAGAAACTTGGGACATGAAACGTCTGCAATCAAAACTAGAGTTGCTCTTTGAATTAAAGTTTATTAGGTCAACAGACAAACAAGTTCCAGCATGAAAGTCATCAGGGCGGTTGCTGTGACATCATCATCTTGATGAAAGCAGAACTGTGAGGTTACAGGTGAATTTCACCTTATCTCACTTAATAAGGCAAATTCAGGAAATTTGTAGGCTAGATTGTAGGTCAACAATAGACCATACTACACATTCGTGATGCAGGATAATCATCAGCCAAGGGAAAGGCACAGGACCTGTGGAGTTTAGAGATGGTGAATTCTGATGTCCAGGCGTACAGAGTGAGAGTCTTCCATGACGTAGCCAAAACCAGAGTTATAGCCAGAGCCACATCCATAGCCACAGACACAGAGAGAGTGGGGGCTATATCCATAGCCACAGCCCTAGCCACAGCCCTGTCTAGGGAAGCTTCAAACGTTGCAGGAGCTGTAGCCACAGCCCAGGCATCCACAGTCACAGCATCCACAGCCACAGCCCCCATAGTAGTTTCTGTAGTAGTCACACATGGTGTTGGTCTTTGAGGTTATCCTTGGTAGAGAAAGAGTGCAGGTGACTTTAGTTGGGGCATTTCTTTTTGCAGGGAGCCTTTTACATGCCCTTAGTGTGGGTGGGAACCACCACATATGCTCATGTCATTGGCTAATTTTATGACTACTATAATTAGTGTGTGCTTCAAGAGGAGAGCATAATGTCTTAAGGCATTAAGGAGGCTTGCTTTAACCACTTGAGGTTCTTTAATAAGATGGCATAGTCTCACTTACAAAGCTATCTTTCATAAGAAATCTTCACTTAAATGTTCTGTAACCAGATATCACGTAAACAGGGAGCATTTTCAATAGTCTCAATTGACTTGCTCTTGACCACAAGTAATTAGTTTTTCTCCTTGACCTCTCAAAATTATATTCCCCTCCATAAGATCTTTTTAACTCTCATTCTAGCCCAGAGTCAAATAGTGGAGTGGCATGGTGGCATATATAACAGTGATGAGATTAAAGTATAGAAGGTAATTTGATAACTCCTCAACGTATTAAGTTATAGAGTTCATATGAACCCAAATACCCATGAATATAATATTCTGATGATATATTTTACCCCTAGAGCCATTCCTCAACAAATTTTTATCAACTCTAGTGGTCATTTAGTTTAGATCAGAGCAACAAGACAAAAAGAATATCCTTTACAATAACACTGTTGATTGTTTTGTAAATCAGAAATTTCTTCAGACATTTAATCGTTTGATCCCAGTGAAGTGGAATAGAGGTAGGTAACTTATAACATGGAAACTGGGATACAGAGAGGTTAGGGAACTTACTAAAAGTCACATAGTTAATACATTACCAAGATCGAGTATTTATTCTTCTTTGTTGTGATACATAAAGTCTCCTTTTCTAATTATTGGATGCTTGAACACTTGCTGTAACAGAGAGCTCATTATTTCTTATGATGACATATTTCTTTGTGAAATTATCCTGTTATAAAATCCTCACAGGCTCAGAGTCTCTCATTATTCCCAATGTCACTTTGAGTCCTAGATAAAGTTTATTTCAGCATTGTATTCACAAGCCAGTCCCATCAAGTACAGCTGTGATTGACTCTCATCCTTTCACTTTCACCCAGAGTCCTCTGTCCTTGATACCCATGGATATGACTGGTCTCCTAATCTCTGCTGATATGCAGATATGGTATCCAGGTCATCCAAGTCAACCACATCTCTTACCAGATAATTTAGAGGACAGCAGAGGAAGCCTGTTGTAAGTTACCACAAAAATAGCAGCTTAGAAAAACACCCATTTATTATCTCACAGTCTGAGTGGATCAGGAGTCTAAGCACAGCCTTACTTGGGTCTCTGCTCAGGGTCTCACAATATTGAAGACAAGGTGTTAACCAGGACATCTGAAAAATCTCTTCAGTATAACTTACGTAGAGTTGCCAAATTTACAAATATATTCCAAAAAGCGCATCAAACATACTAAAAAGTTATCTGTTCTTTATCTGAAATCAAATTTACTTGCCAATTGCAAACATAATCACAGGTGTGATATACTGTCACCTTTGCCAAGGTTAGAGGCAAGTTACAGGTCCCGTTTGCACTGAAGAGGAGGGGATTATACAAAGGTGCATGTCATCGGGGGTCACCTTAGAATCCATGCTACCCACACCTGTGAATTTATTCTTTAAGTCTAACTAGTGACTACATTTTCTCCAGGATATATGATAGCTATTACAATAATGTCCCAGCATATGGGCATTTTTTGAAATGTATTTCCTCTTTCTCCCCTGTCCAGAAAGCTATTTCCTTCTTGTATGATTGACCAACTCCTATTCGTTCTTCATTGTTTAAGCTAGAAGTTTGTCTCTTTTCCAAAAAGGTTCCTGATCCTTTCCCCTACTTTCTCTTGCTCTTGGCCTCCCTTCTGATTTCTTCTTCTGTATTTCCTAAACATCCCCGTGTATAATTATATCATAGCAATATTCTGACCTTTGTAGCTTGTGGAGTTTTGCCGTCTTTTCTGCACTTTTAAAAAGCAGGGATGAAATATTTATTTCTCTGTTCATAGCACATAATGAAGGACCTTTTAGTAGGAGTTCAATAAATGTTTGATGAATGAGACTACTCATTCATCTAATTCATAAGAATTGGTTCTATTTCTTCAAGAATAACAATCTATCCATCTATCCTTTTTTGCCCTTCCTCTTTTCAAGCCTGCAATTCCTTTCAAGATTCAAGGGATTCTAGGAGAACTGAATTTATTGAACGATAGTGGTTGAATCTTAACTCCAGTTCTGACAGTCTTTCTACATCCCAAATGAAGATAGAATTTCCAAAGCCAAAACGTTATAACTGGGCTTCTCCTCCCAGATACAGAAACGTAAAAGGTTCAAGTTCTGTATTTTCTTGGTATCAGCATCACCATTTTCACAATCAGGCTTCAAAGCTCAAATTCATTCTTAACCTATAGTATCCTAGAATAGAATAAGGATAGAAATGGATATGAAAGATCAGTTAATTCCACCCCTTTCCCTAAGTTTGTAATTTTCCCCTAAAATAACCCTAGTAGTGAATGATCCTCCCTGGGTTTAAACACATCCAGTGATAGAACACCTAATGAGGAAGTCATTCTTGTTTCAGATGGTGTCACCCATTAGAAAGAGCATTCATGTTGAGATATTGATGTGTCATCATCACATTCACTCACCCTATTTGGTGTCTTTAGAGGGACACAGAACAAATCTGCAATGCTAGTCTTTCAGATCTATTAACTGTATATATCACTCTGAATCCCCACTATTCTAAGTGCTAAGAAGAAATTTATACTTTTTAGAATTCATCTTGTCTAGGTTTTTCTTCCTTCTCCTTCACTACTGATGTCTAAGATCTTGCAGGTTCTACATTCACAAAGTCATTAATTCTCATTTATTCCTTTGCATGATCTATGCCACCGCCCAAGTCCAGGACCCTTCAGCTAGTCTTCAGGTCATTTATATACTGAACTATCGAGTCTTCTGTCTCTCCTCTTCAAACCCACTTTTTTCACCATTAGCATTTTCCCAAGATTTTCTTGTGGCATTTGTTTGTGTTTGTATGGGTATGTGCATATGCTGATGACTGTATTAATGCTTATTAATATGGAAAGAAAGAAATGGATTGGTCTAGGATTGTGAAACAAAATGCTTAAGGACAAAGCCTTGAGTAAAATGAATTAAGGACAGAAAAGTCAGCCAATAAAGAATCATTTTTTCAGGGATGAAATTCAAGGCAAGTAACATTCAATGTGTCATGGGTAGTGACCAATCAGAATGGAAGCTAGACATACACAATTGGAATGAACAGCTAAGCATTAGCCCTGCCAATTTCTGAGGAAGTCACAGAAATAGAAGACAAAAATGTAAGTCAATAACATGTCTGACACACAGATACACAAATTTGTTAGGACCAATGAAACATTTACTTGGAAATCATCACAATATAGAGAAATGGCTAGTAGCCACAGCCGGAAGAACCATAGCCAAACCTGGATCCACAGCCATAGAGACAGCTGTCACCAGAGCCATATCCACAGCCAGAGCCAGAACAGCATCCACAGCTATAGCCAGAACCATACCACAGCCATGTCCAGAAGTGTATCCACAGCCAGAGCCAGAACCATAGCCACAACCACCACGTGAGTTTCTGCAGTTGTTGCAACACCTGGTATCTAGAAGTTCAATGGTTCACTAAAGGAGCAAGTGGAGGTTTCTGAAATATGAATGCCATCTCTCCTGAGACTTTTATATACTAACAGAAATAGGTGGACACACAACACAGACTCTGTGGCCTCATTACTACAGCAATCTTTCATTTTCAAGAAGCTCATCCTTCTAAGGACAACAATTTTTCCAGGTAGTTTTGTTCACTATTTGCACATATGTCTCTTGATCCTTGTTAGTCAAGAGAATTGTAATAAAATGGATGTAACCCACACATTGAACAAGTGTGTCTGATGGAATGTAATCAAAGTTAATTTAGATTTTCACTCCAGGGGGCATTAATTCTCACTCACTTCCAGGTACACATGTGTGGGCAATGGGAGATGTTCCATCATCTCATATCTCAATATTGACAGGAAATCACCCTGGCTGATGGTGACAGGCAGCCAGCAGGGACATATAGTGAGGCATTCTCAAGTTGTACCTGGAAGAAAGTGGATAAAGTCCAGGTAGAATGACCACAGCAGTGGTGGCTGAAGCAAGAGTCAGGTGAGGCAAAGAAAATCTGAATTGGTGCATCAGATGTGACTTTTGCAAATATTTTCTCCTAACATTGGCTTTTTTTTTTTTTTTGCATTATCTAAGTTCAGTTTGATTTCAATATTATCCATTTCAGACAGTATATCTTTGAGATGTAAATTTTCAATTTTTTATCTTTCACTTATCTTATTTGCATGTATTTCTTTTTATTCTCGAACATATTTATATCAGCTCTTTTAAGATCTTGATGGGCTCATTCCATTATCTCTCTGATTTCTTGGTTTGCTTTTACTGACTGATTTTGTTTTCTAATTATGGCTTGTTTCTGCTTCTTTGCTTGTCTAGCAATTTTTTAGTACATGTCAGACAATGTTAATGATCTGTTGTTTAGAATGTGGATTTTGTTGTCTTTCTTTAAATAATGTGGAAATTGGTTTTGGCAGGCAGTTAAGTTACTTGTGTATCCTTCGATCTTTTCACAACTTGGTAGGTCTAATGTAGCCTTTAGTACTAGTTTGCCTAACTGCTAAATTGTTTCTCTTTTGGAGTCTACTTTTCAATAAAGCCTCTTCACTCTGGCTGGTGGAATTCACTTGTCTTTCAGTCCTATATGATCTCTGGGAATTATTTAGCTACAGATGTACAGTTGTTCCTTGCCCCTCCTCATGGAATTTTGCTCTACACTTGAGTGTCTTAATGCTCAATAAAGCAGGCACAAGAGAACCCCTATGTAAGTATCTAGAGTTGTTTCTCTGCATAGCCCTCATTTCTTTTCCATTCTGACTCAAAAATTATAACCACTCTCTGAAATTTGATCTTTCTTCACTCAGTAAACTATTAGCATCATGCCCCCCAGGGTTCTCCTCATTAAAATGTGGGCCTTAGAGAATTACAGGTATAAAGCTAAAGTGATAATGGGGCTTAAATAGTTTGTTCCCCTTTGTAAGGGCATTGTGATCCTGAGCTACCTGTTGTACAGTTTCTGAAAACAGTTGTTTCCTGTATTTGTCCAGTTTAATATGATGGAAGGCAAGTCCAGTAACAGTTGCTCTGACGTGGCTGGAAGTAAAAGTTTCTCTTCTGTGCACATTTTAAAAGAATGAGATAGATTTATATTATTTTTTGAAAAAAATCACATATTTTAAGTGAAAAATCAAGTTGAATAATAATGTACAAAATGATCCCATTTTTATGCAGAAAAATTATATAATATTTGGCATTTATTGAGGCATTAATATGATGTGATTGATTTCTTCAACGGTAATGAGGTGATTCTTAGAACAAGAGAGGGAAAGTCAAAAAAGTTTTCTTTCTTTTTCTTTAATACAGAATTTCTTATCAATGCACAGCCTATTCTGTCTTTACATTCAGAACTCTGTGTGGAGATTGGCTTTTCCAAATTTGTCTACAGCAGAAGCAGGATTTATCCTCTATTGGTTACGGTAGTCAACAGACAGATTTTCACACGGTGCAGCTGAGCTTCTGCAAGTTGTGCGCATGTCCTAAAGAGGGGCATTTGTCAGATCTTCCTCATTATCTTCTCTTAGAACAGATGTTGTGTGCCCTTTTTGACATCCAATTTCAAAACTCTTGCTTCATTTGGTATTCTGAGGAGCATTTTTAAAATTCTCTAAAAGAAAAAAAGTTAATCTGCAGGTGTTACATTGTCCTCTCTCCCCAAGTTTTCTATCTTCTGGGAGAAGGACATGCACATCTTGGAGCAGCATGCTAATCAACAACAGAAAATTGTCACAGATGTTCATCTGTTTAAATGAAGCAGAAAACATGGTTCAACATGATGACAGTGGGTCTTTGTTCCCAGAAGGATATTCCCTATGGTCTGAGACATAATGATATTCTACAATATAGAATTTATTTGAAAACCACGAAATATTTTGGAAATCCTATGTGGTCATTAAAGTGAACTTTTAGAAAATATTGATGCCAATGGAAAATATTATCTAAATAATGCCAAATGGAATGTCCAGCCTAAAAAAGTCTAATATTTTTTTAAAAAATATGTTAAAAATAGAAAAATATAGGATATGAATCATAATGTCAGCATTGATTATCATAATGTGATATAAATATGTAAAAGTTTTATTTACTTTTTATTTATTTTCCATTTTTCTAGAAAAAACCTCTAATATTTTACTATGAATTTTGTTTACTTAAAATAAATTACTTGTAAATCAACCTTAAATGTTTATTTGAATTAAAATTAAAACACATTGCATTCTATGATGCTAAGAACTATGATCTTGCCTCAATTAATTCCTTCTTATGATACTGCACCTGTTTCTAACTCTGTGCTATCCAACTTGAGCAAAATGGACATCAGCTTTTACTTCTTTATTTTTCTTACAATCATGTTCCTTGGGAATTTTAAGTTCAATAATATTTAAAGAAACTAAAATATATATGTTCCATTTATTCTCTTTTCCCCTCCCTATTTCATAAGAAATAATAGTAGAGAAAATAATTTTATGTGATGAAGTAAAACTGAAGTCAATTACATAAATTTTTTCTAATTTAATTCTTAATAATTCATGACATTTCTAGAATGTCAGCTATAGCATATTTACCTCTGATACATCAAAAGAAAGTTGATTAATTTGAAAAAAAAATCAAGGCAGAGCAGTGCCTTCTGCTCCTTGACACTTCATCTGAAGCCACAAATTTATTTAGTGTTTTCCAAATCATTGCAAACAATAATTTTACCAAAATTTTGCACTATATAACACGCGTTATCATTTTCCCACCCTCCGCTGACAGCTTTCTCCTTTGCTGACAACCTGAACCTGAAACCAATGACACGTAGTTTCTTTTCTTGTACATTAACATTTCACTTCTCGTGATAATTTCTGTATTAGTCAACTTTGTTGAAGTGACAGTTTCAATATCACAGCAGATTACAAAAACAAATAATTATTTCTCACTCATGTTATATGTTTGGGTCAAGTGCTATTGGTCTGTTCTCTATATTTTCTTATTCTGGGATCTAGGCGGAAGGAAGTGTGGCCTTGAGGACGTTTTTGCGGCAAAGAGGAAAAGTGAGATCATTGGCGAAAACTTGTGATGTCTCTGAAAGGGTGTGTTGAGACGTGGTGTAAATCACAGCTGCTTATATTTCTTAACCAAACACACCACATGGCAAACCCAGCATCAGTGGAGTTGGAAATGAATAATACTCTTACAAGGACGAAGAAAAAAAATTCATGGGAATAACAACACAGTTCATGACGCTGTACCTTTACGCACAGCTGAAGAAACTGATCTGGTGAAAGTTTTGTCCAAATACGCTTGCAGTGTGATAAGTCATTTATCTATGCAGAAGCTTCATCAGTGTCCACCTAAACAGCAAACCTTCCAATCACCTGACCCTTGAGTGCTCATCAGTCTGCTCTCTGTTGCCTCCTCTCTAATCTATTCTCCTGCTGCTGCCTTCTCTTCCAGCCCTTTCTATACTAACTTTGGTGTTTATAACCCACTCAAACACAATCACTTATGTGAGTGGCATGCAAAATTTTAGGTTAGTGAGAAGGAAAGGCTTTTCGACTGCACATTCAATTTCTAATGACACGATAATGAAGAAGAAGATGATGATGATGATAAATGCCAACACCTACGTAGTGCTATGCAAATCTCTCTTCTAAGTGCTTGGCACATATAAACTCACTGAATACTTTGTGTAACCTATAAAGAAATTTCAAATATCATTTTCATTTTACTGCTAAGAGAAAAACCGGCACAAGAGTAAAAACAATGGCCCAGTTGAAATAGAGTAGTAGTCTGCGGTAGGAAAAGGAGATGGACCGTGATCATTTTCTTCTCTACATTTAAAGCTAACCTCTTTAGTCACTTACTGGCTGCATATTTTTGCTCCTATACTGAATCAAAGTGTAAGGAAGAAGGAGAGTAAGGAGACAGAACAATCTCATTTGTCTGGTTGCCTTTATGTTCTCTGTGCTTAGCAGATGTTAAAGTTAACATCTCTGGTTGGGTCTCCCAGAAGATCATAAAGATGACTTTTCTTTCCTTGGGTACTATCAGACTTCTCTAGGTCCCTAATTCCTTACTTCTCTTGATTCAGCATCTTGACACACTTTCTGATATCTGTCATTGATGCCTGTCACAATCTATAACTCAAAGCTTTGAAGACCATGGCACCTGGCACTAAATTCTACCTTACGTTTACTACACCAAATTATAATATAGACACCAATTTATGCATTCTTGCCTCAAAATTCCTCGATCCCCTCTTTGCTTCTGCTCTACTTTAGCAAATCACTCCCAGAGTCACACTTGTAAATATCAGAAGGCATTCCTTTTCTAAAAATGAAACCCATTGTCCCTAAATCCCTTATTCTTCCACTTCTTCACACCTCTATTACAGCCATACCATTTCATCTATACAATTGATACAGATTTTTCCTTTAACATCTCTTTTTAATCTGTTACATGTTTCACTTCATTTTCTATATATGCTACAGTTTATATCTATTGTCCTTGGAAGTTATTATTAATAGTGACCCCTTTAATATTCAACTGTACTAGTTTGGACAATAAATTATATGGTCTCAATCTATACTGCTTGTTTAATCAGTCACATTTATTTCAGCAAGCTCTTTTCTCCTTCTATCCCTCTACCCTGTAAAATCTCATCTCTGCATTCGTTCAAGCCTTCTCTGCTCCAAACTCAGGCTCCTAACTGCTTCTTGAGTAAATCCCGGGACTGCAAGGAGTGGTGCCACCACACATTTAGAGCATTCTCGTTTTGGCTGAGTCCTCAATGCTACTTGATAATCCTTTCACTTGTTCTCAGGCCTCTTTCTTTCTTACTTTCACTGTAGCTGTTCCACCCTTTCACCAGTATCTATGAAGCCTCTTGTTTGGTGTTTACTTGTGCCTCTGCCCTCCTCTGTCTGTAACTCTTGCTTCTATTTCATGGAGAAAAGAGAATCTATCAGGGGAAAACTCTATCAACTCCCTTCCCACACACTTATCTACATTTGCACCTGTCTTTGAGCCTTTTATCTTAGTCTCAGAGGAAACTATATCTTCCCTCCTGTCCAAAAAATCATTCTTCCACTTTGCTTTAAATGCCATCTCCTTCAACACTTTGCTTGATAAGTTATCCTTTCTGTCTACTATATTTTCAACTTCTTTTTTTTTTCCATTGACACCTTCTTTTTAGTCTATAAACATGTTCAAGTCTTTTGATATTAAAAAGCCTGTCTCAACACCAGATCACCCCTGGCTAGCTTGTTCTCAACTTCCTTTATATCTAAGGTTTTAAATAGTTTTCTCTGATGCCTCCTATTCAGTCTTCAATCCACTCTAACCTGTCTCCTACTCTCACTGTAACCCAAGGACTGTTCTCACTCAGTTCACCAACACCTATTAGTTACCCAGTCTCCTTGACACATCTCGTGTTTGTCCTTTTTGTTATGTGGCATTTGGTACTGCAGGCCACCTCTTTCCTTGGCTTCCATTGTATGCTTTTCCTGATTTGATTCTCTTTTATAGGACTTCTTACCGGTCTACCTGTAAGGCTGTTCTTCCTCTGCCAGCTGGAGGTCTGCCCTTGGTCTTTGGCTCCATCACTAAGTACACAAAATCCAATTTCATAAGTAGGGTATGAAATTCCTTCATGACACAGCCCCTGGGTCAGTGTCTAATGCCATTTCTAGCTATTCCCTCATATACCGATAGCCATTTTATCCTGTTTTACTTGCTTAGAATTTGCTAATCGTGACATGCCTTCTTAGACCTTCCTGTCTATGGATAAATTACGCCATCTGTAATAATGCCTCTTCCTTCTGTCTGCCAGCCTATATCTAAATGAACTGTTAAGTCTCAACTTGAGCATCACATGGTCTTAGGAGAGTTTTCTTATTTACCTCCCGCACATTCTACTTAGTCATGGTAGGCAGACCTAAATGACCTCCTCACTCATCACTCACAGAATTCTGAACTTTCTTTATTATAAAACTTAGCATTGGTTTTATAGCTGTTTATTTTAGGTTTATTCCAATAAGATTTACTAATTCATTAATTCATACACATTGTATAAACTGAACACCTATCATAAAAAGAGAAATAAGACATAATTCCGGCCTTGAAAGAGCTTACAGCATAGTGAGTTAGACAGACAGGTGAACCTACACTATAGGTAAATGCTCTGAGAGAGATGGCCACAGGGGTATCATGAGAGCATAAAGGTAGACATTAGATTGATGGTAAGGTAAATCATCCAGAGGTAGGGAAACATAGACTGAGTTTCCTATGACAATGATGAGGTAGCCAGGTAAAAGGATGATGGGAGGTCATTCCAGGTGGAGAGAATAGCACATAAAAAAGCATAGATATACAAAACTTAGTTTTTCAAGAAATACACATAGTGATTATGAATTGTTTAAGTGTCTTGCCTTGCATTGTTTATTTCTGTATTCTTTACACTTAACAAAGTTTCTATAACAGAGGTTTGGCTCCTAAATTAGTAAATGAGTTAATAAATCAATGAAAAAATTGTATATGTGTAAATAAAATGATGATGATGCAGCTAAAAACATCAATGCATGCACAAA
This sequence comes from Equus quagga, assembly GCF_021613505.1. Taxonomy (NCBI): domain Eukaryota; kingdom Metazoa; phylum Chordata; class Mammalia; order Perissodactyla; family Equidae; genus Equus; species Equus quagga. The sequence continues at coordinate 12,099,259 of NW_025802777.1, forward strand.
AGTTGTTTTCCATGGAGCATGTATTGCTAAGACCCAGATGCTGCATGGTACTGCAGTATGGTTGACATTAATTGTCCCTAATCATGATAAACCTTCAAACTCGTTCAGTCATAGCAAAACCAATGCTATTGTCCAAAACAGTCACTCCATTTTCCCTCACACACCCTGGCTCCTGGCCTTTGGATCTTTTCCGTCTCACTGCAACTCTGCTGCATCATTTAGTATTGAGCTTCTTCATGGCCATGATTGGTATCTTCTACTTCACATCCTTTCTCCTATTGTTCTTCAGCTCACTAACAGAAGATCAGAAAGACCGTGCAGTGTGTCTCATGGTTTTATAGCTGGTCAGCTTGCTTATTTACTCATGTCCTGCTTGTTTACTCACGCTTATTCCCTTATTTGAAGGTGATTTTTAGTGTGTGTTTAAAGGATGACTTTGGAAAAATATCTAGCAGTTGCTCCAATTTCCATCTTCATACGTGATTAGTGGAGTAGGCTTCCAGACGTGTTGTGATCATGTTTGGTCCAAAGAAGTGTGCTGGGGGACAAACTCCAAGTATTTCAAATCTTAATTTTTACAGAAAGGAGGAAATGATATCAATGGTAGTAAGAATACAAAACAAAACAAAGGAAAGCAAAGCCAGAATCATGCTGCTGGGCAGATTTGAGTTTGGACTATCCCTCTTCTATTGACTGTTTGTGTGATTTTTTTGCCAATTACTCAACCTCTTTGTGCCTCAATTGCTTGATATGCTAAATTGGGGAGATGTCTATCACTTAGGATTTTGTGACATTTTGATGAAATAAAATATAAAATAGTGCCCAACAAATGTCAGTTCTCCAGTAGTTCTGGATGTTGACAAAGGTTTTTAATATGTTCAAAGCCAGTAGAATAGTGAGATTCATTGTACCTGACATGTCAACCTATTATCATCATTTATGTACCAACTTATAGATGAGTTTGGATTTGATACATCACCAGTGGGAGAATGTGATAGAATTGCAATTCTGTGGGATGTATAAAAGCTATGCTACAGATTTTATATTATATTTGTAAACAATATGGTGTATTTGTGTCTGATGTCTCACACATCCTACTTCTTAAATCAATACATTTTTATTTTTTGCCAGAATGAGCTGCCTTGTCATTGAGGTTGCTGAAGGCGATGACATGCTGAACAGGCTCTATGAATAAATTCCAGAAAAGCCTTATAGTGTGGATTCCCCTGGAGGAGAACTTGTTTGTGAGAAAGAACTATGCTCTTAGCCAAATTTGATGATGTAAATATAGTAACTAGGTTGAAAAGGAATCTGTGCTCTAACCAGAATGTTAGAATCTGAAGGACTATTTATTTAAGAAATTAACAGAAAATAGTCTAGAATAAAATTATTGAACAAATATGTGACAATAATTATATTTATCTTGATCCTGGGCATTTCTCTTTGTGCCAATTATTAGTTACATTAAAATACTAAGAAATAGTTTATTTTTAAAGGAAATTGTCTTATTTTTTATAAAAACTTTTAAACAATCATTCTCTGATTTTCTTTTGCGGAAGACTGCCCTGAGCTAACATCTGTTGCCAATCTTCCTCCTTTTTTGTTTTTCTCCCCGAGGACCCAGTACATAGTTGTATATCCTAGCTGTGCATCCTTCCAGTTCTTCTATGTGAGACACTGCCTCAGCATGGCTTGATGAGCAGTGCTAGGTCCATGCCCAGGATCTGAACCGGCAAACTCTGGGCCACTGAAGCAAAGCTTGTGAACTTAATCACTACACTACCAGGCTGGCCCCTTTCTGATTTTTTCAATGTAAATATAAATATACCTAAAGCTTACTGAAGTGTCTAAGCTGTTTAATCACAGCTACCCTAATACTTGTCTCTTGCTTTCCTCCTGGTACTAAGATCCAGGAGCATGAGGCAGTGCTCTTATATAAATGTGCTATTATCCAGATAAAAAAAAATTACCATAACACACAACAATAACAAAGATGCCTTTGAGTGACATAGTATTGTCAGCATTCCTGGATTCCTAAATATAAATTATATGTGTATCACTCTCATAAAGAATGTTGGCCAACTAGGTCTTCGATCAATCTTTCAATGTCTGGAAAGATTAAGGTCACATGGGTGGAATTCATGCCAACTAATCAATACCTGTTAAAATATACAAGGGGAGAATAATCCTTTGGTTGTAGAACAATTTTGGTCGTGAGACAACAATCCTGTTTGTCAGACTATTCTTTGCATGTCTCCCCTTGTACCTCCAATAAAATACGTGCTCTAAGCTGTAAAGTAATTTTGTGATCTCAGATGTTATTATTAATGAAGTGCTCAAAATGGGGTTAGCAGGATACATGTGATGCTGTGAAAACTGATGATGGATTTAAAACTTGGAATGGAAGTGACTCTGACCTTTGACTGAGGAAAATAATCTCATCGTAGGCACATGATTTAACTGGCAGAATTTTACTATAGAAATTAGTTAATATGAATTATCCAGTATAAAGAAACCTCTTTGTTTAAAAATGTTCTAAACAACTAATGCATTTCTGTGAAAATTCATTCATTTATTCATCCATTCATTAATTCATTCAACAAATACTTAAGTACCTACTATGTGCCAGACACTTTGTGAGACAATGGGCTACGGGGGTAGGTAATATAGGGTCTGTGCCCTGAAGTAGCTCATAGTTTCTTATGTGAGACAAGAATATAAGCAAATAATCACAATAGAGTGTTGTCATATTAACGTGTCAGGATGACACAATGTGGACATGATGAACTGTTTAAAGGAAGGAAACAGAGAATAATTTAGAAATGATAGGTTATTGAGTCCATATCATTAGGAGACCAGGAGTGTCTGTGGTTTGCTGCAGACGCTACTGACCATACAAAAGGTCATGTGCAAATGATGTCTCAGGAAACTAACTCTGCTTTTTGAGTTAACTTTCCACACCTGACACCACATGTTATTAAGGCAACTATTATGGTGGTTTGGACTATAGGGATGGCTGTGGCTATCATGGCTATGGTGGTTACAGCTGTGACTATGGGGGTGTGTGGTTATAGTTGAGGCTGCCCTTCTTGTTGTGTCAGATGTTTGTGCTATGGATTCTCCTGAGGAAACTCCAGAGCCACTCAACTTACTGGACTCATCTTCTTGTGAAGGACTAGTTCTTTTTCCAGTGTTCATCATCCCATCAATGTTATCAAAAAATAAATAACTAATTCAGACATCTAGTTGAATTGCTTTAGAACACAATCTACAGGATCCGGATTGAGCAAGAAGTATCTTAAAGTTTTTATTCTTTTTTTAAAATTGTACTATTTTAATAATTACATACATTTCCAAATAAAATTATTTGTGGGAGAAAATTCAAGTTTTTTAAATTAGATATTATGTGATTTTGCAAAGACGGTTTTGTTTTTATTCGTATTTGTTTATTACAATAATTTTGCATCGGTGTTTTCATATTTGCATTTTCATGACCAGTGATACTATTGGTGCCTCCAAATCAATTTGGTTTAATTAACTAAGTAGTTGTGGAATGGTTGCTCACTATGTACTAGTTATCATTCCAGACACCATAGATATAAAGATGCACAAGATGGCTATGGTCTTCCTTCTCTTGGATGCACAGTCTACCTGGGAAGATGCTGTTAATTCCTTAGACAATTATAATACAATTTGACATTTGTTATTCTTAGAATAGTATAAGATATCCTGGGATCGCAGATCATGGGGAGGTTGAAGCCTTCCTGGAACAAGTGGCATCTGAAGGTTAAGTAGGTGAGTAGAAGAGTGCAGATGAGGATGGGTTCTGTGTGTGTACGTGTGTATGCATGTAAGAGAAATGAGGAAAAGAGTGCAGGCGTTCTACACAGGAGACAAACAGGAGATAAACAGAAAATATCGTGAGTTAAAATAACTGGAGGACATTCAACGTGAATGAACTCTAAAATGTTCGGAGAGAAGGAAAGAAAGAAAGAGACGCTTCATATTGAAATGATTACACTTTTAATCTCTGAATCACTATGGAACTGAAGTTTAATGTGTTTTCAGCATTTTTTTTTCAAGAGTGTGAATGGAAACATCACTCCCTTTTCAAACAAGGGCTGTGGCTGTTAATCACAGCTCAATAGATGAAATCATCAACTTCCTAGACTCACCTTGAGGTGAATAGTACCTCCACAGAATAAGAGGTCTTTTTTATTGTCACATTTAATTAATTCTGCTATTAATTTACCAAACATTTATTGAATATGAGCTCTCTGTCAGAAACTGTCCTGAGCCTGGGGAAAACTGAACAATGGACTCCGTCTCATCTAGCAGGATTCTCATAGTTTTTTCTCACAGCCCTTTTCTACTTGACTCTATTCCAAAGAGGATGCTTTCTACTAAATTGAAGGAATAGAATTAAAAAGAAAAGATCATGGCCTGCCATGCCAAAGCAGATAATAGGTAGGTGCCCCCAAGTGCCTAAGCAAAAGTAGGTCCAAGAGGAAAAGCAAAAGCAAAAACTTCTTTTAATTTCCATGAACGAATCCAAACAACTATTCCTTAATCTCCTCAAACAGAGAATTCACTTCCTTTCCTTTGGGGGAATTTATTAATCTGAGTAATCTAACTGATCTAATGAAGTACTCCATATCTCAGTGATCTCATTCATCCAGTGCTAAACACGCCCATGAACTTTGTTTTTTCTTTCCAGCCCAGATGTCTCACTTGAAAACCAGATTCCTGCATCCAACTATCTACATAAATCTTATAGTAGTATCTCATAGTCATCTTAAGTTGACTGTCTAAAATTGAACTTCTTATCTTCCTCTACTCCAAAGAAAATTTGATCTACCAACAACCTTTCCCCATATCAGTTAATGACATATCCATATTTTCAGGCCAAACACCTTTGAGCTCCTTGACTACTCTCTCTTGAAGCCTCCATCCAATCTATCAAAAAGTTATATCAACTCTATTTCAAAATACATCAAGAATCCAACCATTTCTTGCCACCTCCACCAGTATAACCCAAATTCTTGTCCAAGCTACACAGTAAATGCTTTTAGTGTCCCACCCACATGTCCTTGGATCTCTTTGCTAATTTCCATGCACAATGCTTCCTTGAAGGCTTTCCTTTCCCTTGCAGAACACTTGGTTCTGTACAAAACATCCATAAGACATTTGGTCCAAGCCAAATGGTCCTTGATATTTGCAGGACTTTTGTTTCTGTACAAAACATCCATAAGGCATTTGGTCCATTTGCATTAGGCGAATGTTTTCTGTATGCAGCAACCTTACTTATGATATGTGTGTTCTACTTGTCTTAAGGAAGAGCATTCACTTCCATGTTGTACAATAGCAAAAGCCAACACTTAATGAGTGCTTATGCTGTAAGAACTAACTTACTTAGGTCTTTACTCTCATATCCTTTTTATTCTCACAACAATCCTATAAGGTGAGTACGATTATTAAACCCTGACCCATTTTTTACTTTTGAGATTTTATATAACTCAGGTCATTGAAACCATATAATGACTTTTGTATACTGCTTTTGTTAATTAGCTTTATATAGTCGCTAGAAATCCCTGGTCGGAATCCTTAGGAAATCTCATGGCATTAAAATGATTTTTTTTTCCATTCGAGGAAGCTTAAAACAGGGCCTTACAGTTAATGCACAATAAATATATTTGCTGAATGAATAAATGTGAGAATTAATGAATTTAAAGCTACCATGATTTACTAATTTTATATTATTTCATATTGGAGGGCTGACTAAACACTCTTTTCAATTATGCCATAGTGATCTGTACTATCAATTTCTTTATTTTACTATTCCTTCATTGTTGTACATTTAGGTTGTTTCCCAGTTTTACTTTTCTTATTATGAAAACTGCTCAGATGATGTCTTCTTTGTGTATACACTTTCATCATTGTTTTGTATCTTGTTTTTAGGATGAATTCTTATAAATATTACATATATTGTATACTTTGAAGTCTTTTGTTTATTCTCTAGAATGATCCGTGACACTGGCTCTATATTTTCAGGGAGGCATCATAGAAATTAGTTACATGATTTAGTGTGCATAGGACACTGGTAAATCTTCTTCCTAGATGATATTATATTTGGTCCTGAGATCTGAGAAAATATACTTCCATGAGTGTTCATAATATACTGAATAATGAAGTAAATGATATCCACACAGAAAAGAGAATGTAATGTGAGGATGCAAACTCCTTAAAGTTGGGTCTTACTTTTCCTGTAATTACAAGAATAAATTTCAGAAAACTTATTCTTATCAGACTCCCCAGCAATGGCAGATGGCATAATTACAAAGAACACATCAGTAAACGTAATCCTGTTGTGGTTGGAGAAAATTGTTACAGTCCAGATGTTTAACTCTGCTACTTTGAATTTATCCCAAGATGTATTTTAGCAAATTCTACATTAAAAAAAAAGTGAAAATCACATTCAAGGATCTCATATAAATTTTGTTTCTCTAAGTTTAGGCAACTGTTTCATCTTGTTGAATTTCTGGAGGAGCACCAAGAATTCAGGGATTCTATGTTGTGGTTAAATGGAAGGCCATGTGCTTCAACAATGAGCTATGTTAACAGTAGAATTGTATGAAGGTCACTGTGTCTGTTATAGATATTTTTCTTTTTTAAAGAATATGAGGATTACATTCATAATACTGAAAATCTGTGAAATTTAGATCAATCTGTTTTTCAGTCTGAGAGAAAAAAGCTAAAGAAAACTCAAAATTAACAACTGCCCCATGTTCCTGATGCAATTTATGTTTTACTTTTATGCCACTGTTTGTATGTGAACCATCTCACTGTTTGCCGGAACAGCAAGCCTGCCAGGATACTGACATGGGAGTAATTGTCTTGGTTACAGCGTAAAAGCCTTCTAAGTAATAGAGTACAAGGGAGAAATTTCAAATATATAAAACGAAAGGTAAGGTAGTCCTGATGGTATATTTATGAGGTTAAAAAATGTTAAAGAGAGATATAATGAACTTCATGAATTAAGCAAAGATATCTGGTTGCAAAGAAAAATACAATTTAGCCTACTAATACATCAAAGGATAAACCAGTAATAATGAGAACAGAAGCAATGTGTGGTTGGCATAGAAGCTCACGGAGGGCAGCACGTCACTGAGACACCACAAGGGTCGTTGCAGCAGCTCATCATTTATGTCATCAAGCCCGTCCATCTGGGGTAACTCAGAGTATTGGTCAATAAGTGCACGAGAGAAATGGGCTGAATAAATGTATTTTCAGGAATACAATGGATACAGGGTTTAGTCCCAGGTATATGTTAACAAAAATAATTTTATTTCATAGTCAATTCTTCTTATCTCACAGAGGACAGAGAGAAGTATCCAGAATCTCCTGAGTAGAAAAGGTCAAATCTCTAGAAGCCTCCTAGGAAAACATTAATTGCCCTGATAAATTTGTCCTTATCCAAAATCTAGCTGTTCAGCTTGTAGCCTCCGTTAGATGGTTTGGTTCAGTTAGTACATTGAGAACAAATCCGTTTCTCAGAGGCTGACCAACACCAACAAGTTCAAGTGGGTCATCTGTAAAACATAATGCCAACACGTTCATACACAAGAAGAAATAATTGTTGCAGGAACGGTAATACATGAGTTTGCTTGTTTTATAAACTCTTCCTGTAATTAACCTATGTGGAAATTCAAATTATAATCAGATCATTTTGTTGATTTAAAGAGACAAATCACCATCACTGGGAAATAGAAATACAGTCACGCACAGTATAATGACATTTCGGTCAATGACGAAGCACACGTACAACGTTGGTCCTATAAGAATAGCACCATATAACCTAGGTGTGTAGTAGCCTATACCATCTAGGTTTGTGTAAGTGCACTCTATGATGTCCACACAACGAGGAAATAGCCTAATGACACATTTCTCAGAACACATCCCCATCTTTAAGCGAAGCATGACCGTACTCAAAGCCTGTTGTATTACCACATCATCTCTATTTTACATGGGGAATGAAATCACAATCAGAGGCGAATTTATGAATTTACCCTGAGAAATCATTGTCAGAATGGCACTCAATATAATCAGTTTACTCTTTTCCCATAAGGAATGGTAAGATTGATAATAATCAAAAAGTTGTGTTCTGGGTCAAGAATCAGAATATAGGAAGTTACATAAACTGAATGTTTAATGATATCAGACTAAGATAACTTAATAAAATCATCACACAGGGTATTTGATCATCCTAATATGACTAGAAGTACTTGAAGTCCTATATTAATGTCACTTTTGCCCTGAAGAATGCTTGAGACTTTCCTTACTGTCTAGAGTTATTACTTGAGAAAGACTAATATTCTTTGGTATTAGTATTAGTAATAAATTAGTATTTAGTACTACTAAAAAAGACTCCAGTGCTAAGCTTGTCAAAAAATGAGTCAAACTTCCTTTATAATCATCATAACTTTGGTTTTAAAATGGTTTATCTATATAGCCCTTTCTGAAGGCAATTACATAACTCAAAAAATTGACTGTTACAATATGTGGGAGAAAGACTATCCTTCTTTTGTCTATGGGGAGGGGAAATTGGAAATAGCAAGATTAATGCTTTCTCCTATTTAAAAATTCCTTCAATATCTCAATACTTTAGTAATTTGAGTGTCCCATACAAGGCCCAAGATGCCTGGTCTACAAAATTATTTAACTCAGCTTTTGCTAACTTCATGTGCTTTGAATTGCCAGCTGTGTATACATCTCTTGAGGTTATATCTAAAATGCTGTGTTCATATGCTTTTCTTTGTGGGAATACAATCTACAGTTTTCAATGATTTGGTATATTGAAGGATACGTAACCTCCAGAACTTTGTGACAATGCCTAAAGCGTCACTACTTCATTGTTCTGAATGTAACATTTGTCTAATCAGTAATAATATCTAGCAAATAATAGAATTACTTCATGCATTTAGAGTATACAGCCACTAGGTGTCAGTAGTGGTCATCTGCTTTTAACACAAAAAAGGTAAATACATATTAAAAAAAAAGACAGCTATCTGCAAATAGTGACAGTTTCAATTCTTTCTTTTCAATTTGGATCCATTTTGTTTTTCTTGCCTCATTGCTCTGGCTAAGACTTCCAATATTATGTTAAATAAGAGTGGTAAAAGTGGGCATTCTTGTCTGGTTCCTGTTTTAGAGGCTTTCAGCTTTAACCCTTTGAGAATGATATTAGTTGTAGGTTTCTTATATATGGCCTTTACTGTATTGAGTTACTTTCTTTCTATGCCCATTTTATTCAGAATTTTTATCATAAATGGATGCTGTATCTTGTCAAATGCTTTCTCTGCATTTATTGAAACAATCACGTGATTTTTATTCTTCATTTTGTTAATGTGGTATCACATTGATTAATTTGCAGCTGTTGAACCATTCCTGAATCCCTGGAAAATCCCACTTGATCATGGTATATAGTCTTTTTAATGTATTGTTGTATTTGATTTGTTAGTATTTTGTTGAGGACTTTTGCACGGATGTTCATCAGTGATAGTGCCCTGTAATTTTCTTTTTTTCTGTTATCCTTGTCTGGTTTTGGTATCAGGGTAATGTTGGCTTCATAGCATGAGGAAGCTTCCCCTCCTCTTCAATTTTTTGGAAGAGTTTGAGAAGGATGGGTATTAAGTCTTCTTTGAATGTCCGGTGGAATTCACCAGGGAAGCTGTCTGATCTTGGACATTTATTTTTGGGGAGGTTTTTGATTACTGTTTAGGTCTCCTTGCTGGTGACTGGAATATTCAGATTCTCTATTTCTTCTTGATTCTGTTTTGGAAGGTTGTATGATTCTAAGAATTTATCCATTTCCTCTAGGTTATCCAATTTGTTGGCATACAGCTTTTCATAATATTCTCATAATTTTTTGTATTTCTGAGGTGTCCATTATAATTTCACCTCTTTCATTTCTGATTTTATTGTTTTGAGCCTTCTCTCTTTTTTTCTTAATGAGTCTAGCTAAAGGTTTGTCAATTTTGTTTATCTTTTCAAAGAACCAGCTCTTAGTTTCATTGATTTTTTCTATTGATTTTTCCAAAATGGTGTTGGGAAAACAGGGCAGCCACATGCAAAAGAATGAAAGTAGACCATTATCTAACAGCATATGCTAAAATTAACTCAAAATGGATTAAAGACTTGAATGTAAGACCAGAAACCATTAAACTTCTAGAAGAAAACATGGGCAGTATGCTCTTTGATGTTGGGCTTAGCAGCATATTTTAAGTACCCTGTCTGAACAGGCAAGGGAAACAATAAAAACAATAAACAAATGGGACTGCATCAAACTAAAAAGGTTCTGCACAGCAAAGTAAACCATCAACAAAATGAAAAGGCAATCTAACAGTTGGGAGAATATATTTGCAAACCATATATCTGACAAGGGGTTAATACAAAAATACGTGAAGAACTCATACATCTCAACAACAACAAAAACCTAACAATCCAATTTAAAAAAATGGGAAAAAGATCCACACAGACATTTCTCCAAAGATATACAGATGGCCAACAGGCACATGAAAGAATGTTCAACATCACTATCTATCAGGGAAATGCAAATCAGAACTACAATGAGAAACCACCTCACTCCCATTAGAATGGCTGTAATTAACAAGACAGGAAACAACAAGTGTTGGAGAGGATGTGGAGAGAAGGGAACTGTAACACACTGCTGGTGGGAATGCAAACTACTGCAGCCACTATGGAAATCAGTGTGGAGATTCCTCAAAAAATTAAGACTAGAACTACCATATGATCCAGCTATTCCACTGCTGGGTATTTATCCAAAGAACATGAAAATACGAATGTGTAAAGATACATGCACCCCTATATGCATTGCAGCATTACCCACAATAGCCAAGACTTGGAAGCATCCTAGGTGCCCATCAAGGGACAAATGGATAAAGAAGATGTGGTATACATACACAATGGAATACTACCCAGCCGTAAGAAATGATGAAATCTTGCCATTTGCAACAACATAGATGGACCTTTAGGGTATTATGCTAAGCAAAATAAGTCAGAGGGAGAGAGTGAAATACTGTATGATCTCACTCATTAGTAGAAGATAAAACAACAATCACATAAAGACAGAGATTGGATTAATGGCTACCCGAGGGGAAGGGGGAATGGAGGAGGGCGAAAGAAATGATTAGGCACTTGTATGTGGTGATGGATTGTAATTAGTCTTTTGGTGGTGAACATGATGTAATCTACACAGAAATCAAATTATAATGATGTACACCTGAAATTTACATAATGTTATAAATCAATGTTACCACAATACAAAAAAGAGAAAAAGGGATAGCCAAAAATATAAAAGGCAAAACAGAATGAAAACAAGTGCAGCAAAAGTCTTCTGAAATAAAGTATAAATGAAAAGTGTTAAACAGTCCAAATGTATTATTACATATTGATAAGAGTGCAATTGGCGGTAAAGTTACAACAGCCATTGTCAACTGTAAGCTAAATAGTAGAGCTTGCAATAATAGGAAGGGACAGTAGAAAGAAGCAAACTTAAGAGAAATGTAATTGATGCTGGATAAGTTGTCACACAACTATCAATTTAGGAGAGATAAAGTATAGAAAAATAATAGACATAGGCGAAATAGAAAATACAATTGGTGCTGTAGAAAAACAGTAATGCTCTTAACCATAGGGACTTTGTAGAACATTCAGAAAAACAGCAAGCATATTATATTCCAGAAAAAGCTCAATAATCTACAAAAATAAAAAATAAATTGTATTTATCAACCCATGATGCTAGAAAACTAGAGATTACTTCAATATAAACTGTATTGAAACGTGTATTTTAATTGAGTAATGAGTGAAGGAAAAAGTCAAGAATAAGACAATAAAGTATTTAGAAAGTCAGAACCTTGCGTATGAAAATGTAGATTTGTATCTCAACATATAAAGTGAAACATAGGCAGTGCTTCAGATATGTTCATTAACGGCAAAAATGAAAGGAATGAAAGGTAAAATATATTTGCGTAGTTCAAAATTTACAAGAAGACCAAAAAGACAATTAGAAAGTGCATAGAAAGAGGAAACAACAAAAATTAAAGCAAACACTAAAAAATTAGAATATACATAATTAGTAGAGTTGACAAATAGATCAGTTGGTTGGAGAAATCCAGAAAAGAGAAAAAAAATCTCATGATGTAAATTTTGCTTGTGTGTGTATAATGAAATTAAATATAAGAAGATATAGCAAGGACTATGGCAGGAGTTTTGTCCCCCAAATTATAAGACAACAGCATTCAGTGTGAATGCTAAGATATTGAAAATGCATGAATAAGAGTCATACTTTACTCCACAAATATTTCAAGAAGGAATGGATAATTTGATTGGAGCAGTAATTATGGAAGCAAATGAAAATATATTCAATGCAAATCTTTTCAAGGTATTTTTTTCTAGACATTCAAAGGTCAGATATATCAATAAGGAAATATATTTTGCAAAGTTAAAATTATTCTTGTACTTAAACTTAAAAAGCTATAACTAAAAATGCAATACTTTTCTTTGTGTTTGTAAAATTCCTAAATAAAACACAAGGAAATAAATGAACATAATGATGAATTGGACTTTTTATTGTCTTCTCGTGAACCATTAATTCTGACAATGGCAGCATGCTGTTTCCTTTTATATATTTTAAGATCTACTGGAAAAGTTCTAATGTGGAAAACTATTTTCTTTTTCAGATAAATATTAAGACAATCTTGAAAATTTCCCACCAAATCATACTATGATATTGGATAGGATCCTATAATATTTGTGAATATAAATGAGAAAGATTGTAATCATTTCTGCATTCTGTCTTCTCATACAATGAAATAGATGGCATAAGTTTTCATTCATTCAAGTCATGTTGGTCCTTCCATAAAGTCTTTTCACCAATATATTATGTCGGAGTATATTTATGTATGTTATGCATATTTCTTGTTAAATCCATTGCTCTATTTGACATTGTTATTGGAACTGGAATAAGCTATTATTCAATTACACTTTCTAGAAGGCTTGCTAGTGTATATGAAAGTCTTTAATTTTGTGACGTTTATTTTATAACTACCCATCTAATTGTAGTCTTTTGTTACTCTCACTGGCAGTGGATTTGATTTTCTTGTGTTTCCAAGTGTAACCATACCATCACTTTTATCATGACATTTATATTCCACTATGTCATCTCCTGGATTATTTTCTTTTGCAGTTGCATTAACATCCTCCCCAGAAAGATGCCAATTACAGTGGTAATTGTGGAAATCCTTGCCTTATTTCAGTGTTCATTACAACACTGTTGATAACATTTAACAGTACACACTTAGAATGAAGCAATCATCTTCGACAATATAGAAATAAAGAATGGTTAGCTTTCCTACAGCAAAATGTTCATAGAGTTATTCAATAATAAAATGTTATGTTTTTATCTTTTTCAAGTATTAACACCATTGAAATTGTGTCAAGGAGATGATCTAGAGATTTAATATCAGATTTCTTTTTAAAATCTCCATCCATAGAAAATTAATGTGTTTTACCTCTAATGATTTCATTCCATAGACTCTGATCCTTTCCCAGGTAAATAGAGCTTTCCTGCCATATTTATATCATCACTCTTTATCCCATCATCATTCTTTATACCATCAGCAATAACTAGATAGAGATGGAAATATTTTATTAATCAAAACATCACCATAATTGGATACGATGTATGGCAATAAAGAAACAGAACCTGAAACTTTATAAAGCACCTCAGATTGTTTTGTCAGTCTGGATTCAATGAGATTATAGCCTTGCTTATTACTTTTACACATTTACCACCTCTAGTTAAGAATTTAAAATATCATCGACTCCTCACATTGTATAATTGATGTTTCACATGAGCTTTGCAGTACTGGATAAATACTTCCTAATGTATCTTTTCCTGATCCTAGGATATTACTAGGAAATATTCAGGAAATCAATTAAAGAGAGTATGAGAAGTGATTAATTAGCAAAGAATAGGTGTATTTTAGATATTAGTATACTATATATCTCTCTGAATATATACATTTTACTATACATACCTCAAATATACATGTTACATTAAATATAACACACATAGATGTCATACACACACAAATTATATACATACCATGTTTTACTGGAAATCATATTTTAGATATCTCATGCTTAAGAAATGTTGATACACATACCATATAATCACATAAAAATGTGCAAACCAATGATAGTCCTCTGAATTAGACTAAAAACATTATTTACAATCAAATACCAAAATCAGCCCTGTCCAAAAACTGAAACAAAACAAAAAGCAGCATTTATCTGGACATTTGGGTTCTCTCCCAAAACAAAAATCAAGACAATTTTGGTGACAATACAATAGGACCTCTAATCCTGCTCATTACAACCTGGTTCTCTGTGCATCTGTTCTTTTAGCCTGCAGAGGGATGATGTTACTCTTTCAAAGCAAATTTAAATAACATGTGTGATTTTCAAGCTATGCAAACTCATGAAGCTTGGCTACAGAGATTAAGTATGGCAGTAAATCTTTTTTATTATTAAAGGTATATGATACACCTTAAAGAATTTAGAGGCAGCAGTAAAGGAATTCAGAAATTGATGGGTGTGAGGGCCTCTCCTCTAAATGGGCATAGTGTTAATTACATGGTTTTCATACAAATTACTTGATAAAATGCAAGGCATGATTGCTTGTTGTTTGTCACACCCACTACAGAGGGTGTATAAAAGGCCCTTCGGAAGCAGAGAAGCTCATATTCTACAAGGGAACACTGTCCTCACTTAAATCCTCAACTCTTGTCACCATGAGCTACTACTACGGCAACTACTATGGAGGTCTGGGCTACGGCCTTGGTGGCCTGGGCTGTGGCTATGGCTGCTTCCGAGGTCTGGGCTGTGGCTATGGTGCTGGCTACAGTGGCTATGGATACGGCTGCTACCGCCCATGTTACTATGGAAGATACTGGTCCTCTGGCTTCTACTGAGAAACCTGCATGCAACCTTGCACACAACTGAAGACTTTCAGCTAAGTTTCTTCCTGTTGGTTCCACCTTCTCCATGCTTCGTTCCATCAGTACTTCTCCCAGATTAAATAATGATGAGCCAATCATGGTTACTGTGATAGAGACCTTCAGATTTCAACCCACTAGGACTGGCTTGATAAAAATCATCTGAACTTGCAATTCTAATTTTTGGGTTGGGGGAAATTTACTGTTTGGGTAACAATTCTCCTTTTGGATTCATGTTTTGGCGGAATTCTTATTCTAAATTGTTCATGTGAGATACGGGAAAATTCACTTTACATTAAACTTACTTTGGCATTTTAATTGTGTTGTAGTTGTCTTGTCTATTCCTCGTCAACAGCCTTTCCATATATACAAGCATTACATGTGAGTTTATGCATGTGTCTATCTGCAATCTATGTCGGTGTGCTTTGTGAAAGCTCCTGAAAATGTTGTTATAGCTGTAATCTTATGTGACAGTGAGGGTAGAGAGACTATCCAGCAGCTCTTTTCACACTTTGTTAAAAGTACATGGACACAGCCGCAGCTGATCTTAACCAGTCTTATATCTTCACAGTGGGATCATTATGCAACATTATTGCACCATTTGCCACTGTTGTACTCAAAGTCCTGCTGTCTTTTGCTGTTTCCAAGCAGGACACAACTCTGTTGTGTTGTTGGAAGCTGTGTTCTTAATGGATTTCTTCTATTGCGGCTGCATTTTTTGGCCTCACTTAAGCGACAAGTCAAGGAGCTCAAACAACCTTCAGAATTCTGTAGCAATTGATTAGCTAAGTTACTATCCAGGTGCCCAGACTTCTACATTATTTGTGGATATGTGGCTCAGCAAGTCCTTACATTGAGTGCCCAAATAGACATCTGTCATACTGTGGGTGTTTGCCCCTCAAAATGTCCTCTTTTAATTAGTTTTACTTCCTTGATAGTCAGACTATTTATATTTATGTAACTCAGTTTGTGATTCCATCTAAGGGACCAACAGTCCCTGTCTCTGGTGTGTTTGAGCATCATTTCTATTTCTAGACTTCCACAAGTGCCTGCATCATTCTCGGTTGTTCTGTTTATCTATTATTTGTACCTCCAGTTGGTGTCTTCATCTTATATTTAACTTTTTTTTTAGAACAAGATTTGCTTCACTGATGATAAAACCCACAAAAATAGAGGTCATGTGGAACTCTTACTGTCTCTCTGATGATCTTTTTTTTCAGACTTCAGTAAGAAAGTTTCTCTCAAAATGTCTTAGAATGAATGACAGCTTTTGAAAGACAACTGCATTCAGGCTATCCCTACAAAAATAGGTCAACATTTCTTGTACTTATATATTAATTTATGACAGTGGCATTCTTAGTTGTAGATTCTATAAACCAAACTGATCAAAGACAGAAGCACATGAAATCAGGAAAGAAGGGAGAAAGATGCCACCTTTAATTTCTTTCGGGAACGTAGGATGATCATGACCACCTAGTATCTCTGCTTGCATCACTGAAAATATTGATAATGAGTAACTTCAGCTGTTGATCCATAAAATAGTAGGAACAGACATCAGCAACAAATATTACACATGAAAAACAGCATATCACATGCAGTACAAGTCAAGGGACAAATAACAAAGATTCTACAAACTTTACAAAATAATGATACATTAGTCCACATTTTTAAAAAATTCGTATTATTAGGTGAACCGGGCTTGAGCCTCCAAAAAGAATAGCTGTGCTAAGTGTGTCAACAAGAGCTTCAGCTTATTCAGTTTTGTGGACTAATGATGCCCTGGTGGCTGGTGCCTCTCGTGATGAATTCAGTCATGCATTTACTCAACCATCCATCCAAGAATAATGGACCATCACCTTGTGCCCAATCTGTACTAAGCACCAGAGGTAGAAAGAATAAAAAGTTTCCTGGGATCTTTATGAGCTTACAGGTCAGATGGAAATTCAGATAATAAATATATAATTACAATTCTCTGTGTTAACTTTTCAGAAAGATTTACGTATTGGGTGCAATGGGACCTCGTAGGAGGGGCATCTAATCAAGGCTCATGGAGTCAGTGAAAGTTCCCCCGAAAGATACTGCCTGAGCTTAGTATTAAACGAAAGTATAAGAAGGGAGCATTTAGAATGTGTTGGAGCAGTGTTTGTATTAGCCTGAGTGCCTAGGCAGCCCATTTCCCCAAAACCAATCACTGGATGCAGCTTTCTCTAGGAGACCTGTACTCATTCAACATTTTCCGTAGAGATTCATTTGGAAGCCAGAAATTGGAAGGTGGAGTTAGATTGCCTAGGAAGCTCTTCTAACTTCATACATGATAACCATCATCAAAAATAATGGTGGCAGTTATCTAGAAATTGCCATGAGTGGGGATACAATATTGAAGAGAGAGAACTTAAAAGAATCAGCGCCCTGTTTTGTAACCATTATAAGTCTAAAGAAGATTAAAGTAATAGAATCAATTGTATCAGAAAGATTATTTTGGTGGTCATAGATTTTAATTGGAAATATGTTGCTGAAAGCTTTCATTGATTTCTCCTTAGGTACAATGTTACTTAAGAATATTCTTACTTCATAAAAAATATTATATTCTCTTTTACCATTTTCAAAGCACTTTCTTGTATATTTTCTTCTTCAATATTTATAACAGCTTTTTGAACTATACAAAGTTATTTTTATCCTGTTTTCAAAATGAATTTCAATATAGTGTCCAATGTTACATTAAGTGACATAAGCAGAACTAGAAGTTACCTTGTTTGACTTTAGTTTACTGATCTGTGCAGAGAAGAGAACTTCCTTTGGATAAAGAGCAACATGTTCTTTTTGAAGGTCAACAGGTGGAATGTGGCATTAAAGTAGTTTCGACCTCCTATCCACAATAAAAGGTCATAAAGCAAGTCCTTAAAAGCTCAATCTCTCATATGGTTCCTTTTTAGACGTGTAGTAGTCTCGTATTCCATATGTAGCAAATTATTTTCTCAATTCTCTTTGAACCCCTCCTGAATCATAAATGTGTGACAGAACTTACATGATGAAGTTTAGGAATGTTGCTAATGACCTAATTTTAGGAATTTGAGTGTTTAGAGCATTCTGGATAGAAAAGTTAAGAGACTATATTAGTTTTCTATTGCTGCTTAACAAATCAGCACAAATTTATCAGCTTAAAACGGCACCTGTTTCCTAGCTCCTTCTTCTGTAGGTCAGAAGTCTGGCAAGGCACCACTGGGTTCTCTGCCCAGGGTATCCTAGAGCTGAAATCAAGGCATCAGCCAGGCTGAATTCTTGTCTGTAGGCTCTGGGGAAGAGCATGCTCCCAAGCTCATACTGGTTGTCGACAGAATCCAGTTCCTATGGTTGTAGGACTGTGTTCCCACTTCTACGCTGACAGCTGGAGGCCACTCTCAGCAACTAGAGGCTGCCTACATTCCTTGCCACATGGCCCTCTCCACCTTCAAGCCAGCAAAGACATGTCAAACCCTCCTCATGTTCTGAGTATGTGACTTCTTATTCTGCTATCAGCTAGAGAAAACTCTACCTTTAGAGGTTTTATGTGATGAGGTCATGCCCACCCAGATAATCTTCCTTTCTTAAAGTCAACTGTGCCATATGAAATAGCCTAATCAAGGGAAGAAAAATCATCATATTAACAATACTGGAGTAATGTAGGGTGTATCCACTAGGAAGGGGGATGGTCTTGGGGGCCATCTTAACATGCTGCCTAACACAGAGACAGAGTCTCATACCATTCTGAACAACCATTTCCTGCCTGATTCAGAGTAAGCCCAAAGCCCTTGCTATGACCTCCCTAGGTATATGTGTGAAGTTAGTTTTTAAATAGTGCTGCTAAGAGTTTAACTGTTCAGTACAGAACTAAATGATGTTACATCTCTGAAGCAATCTTCCTCTCTTCTCCCTATGCTTCATTCTACTTCAGGCAAATTGGTCCTTAAAGGAAACTAGCATGCCACCAACTCAGGACACTTGTGCTTTTAGTTCCCTCTGTCTGGCATGCCCAGATAGCTAAGTGGTTTATGCTCTCATCCTTCAGACCTTTCTTCAAAGGTCATTTATCTAGAGTGGGCCTTCCCTACCAACCTATCTGCATTTGTAATACCCCCAACTTTTCATTACATGTCTTCCACCTCTGCTTTATATTTTGTCCTTAGCTGTTACCACTATCTGTATGTAACACAATCTATTGATTGGTTGATTGATTGATCGCCCTCCTCCACCTTTAGAACGAAGCTTCCCAGAAGAAGGGGCTTTTTTCAACCTTGTTTCCTACCTTGAAATATGCTTCCTAGTGCCTGAAAAAATGTTGGGCACAAAGTAGCCACTCAGTAAATATTTGTTGAGTGAATAAATTAGGTCTGTATTTGTTTACAGTCTGTCTCCCACAGTAAAATGTTAGCCCCATGGAGAGGGGGGATTTGTTTTTTTATTACTACTTTATCTCCAAGACAAGTGAGTATACGTTCTCTATTATTTGCTGAAAGAATGAATCAGAGTTAATTTGAATTTGGGGGATGCAAAAAGAGAAGGTTGACTTATGTATGAATCCAGGGTTCCTGGCTTGGATAGTTGGTGATTTTTGAAACTCTTTGCCAAGATAGGAAACATAGGGAAGAGAAAAAAACGTTGAGTGCATGATGGTGAAAGGTAAGAAGATCAGTGTTTTTTGTCTTTTTTGTTGTTGTTGTTAACATTTTTCACACGTTGATTTTGAAATGTTTCAAAGTGAGTAAGGGTGCAGATGAGACAGAGAAGGTGGGAAGTTGCCAGGATTACTGCCTGATGGTGACGGTTTGCTCTGTGAAATGAAGTGGAATTGGGCCCAAGTGAGAGAATGGGAGAGTGAGACGGTGTTTTAAAAGAAAGACAGATGTTTGGCATGACTGTTAGTATGGAGGAAGGAACCAACTGGGGCATAAAGATAGGTTTGGGGGAAGTGTTGAGGGTCGAGTTGGGATTAGAGACCACAAATTTGTGTTGTGTTCAATCATCAGAGTTTTATGAAAGTTTTTTTTTTCTAGCTATGTGGAGTAGATCCAGCATAATTAATTTGCTAATATATTTCATTACTTTTGTTTATCAATATGACTTTTTTCTTTAAATGTAAGGCAGGTGTGTGCGTGTGTGTGAAATATTTTTTTCAGCCAGTGCTAAGACATACAACTCTCTTTAACATTAAATCTAGTCATTGATATAGAAGTTCTTAAAAATATTTTGAATTGTATGAAGGGAAAAAGAACAACCAAAGAGATGACATTTAGAAAGTTATACTACTGGCATCCTTCAAGCAGGGAGCGAGAGGCATTTTGTTCACTGGTCTATCCTCAAGGTATATATAGCCCAGCAGCTGGACCATATTAGGCACTCAGTAACTCTTTCTAGAGGAACAATTTACAATTTCTCTAGATACAATACAAACCTCATGAGAGAAGTATGTTTTTTGCCATAACTGGCAAATCTAAGCCCCACTGCCATTTTGGAGAGAAAGATCAATCAAGAAGAAAGAAAAGAAATGAAAACTGTTAAAATTATCCATATTAAAATAGAAAATATAGGAAAGAGAAAATACAGTTTTCAAGAGCAGAAGGATAAAGCAGCAAGAGAAGTTTCTGATTAAAAAAACAAATCATTTTTTAATGTAAAATCCCTTGAAAGTATCAAGAAATGATTATGGAAAAGCGATATGATCTTGAGGAAAGGGAGAGCTGGAAACACAAATCCAGAATCACATGGCATTCTGTAGATATTTAGCTAAAGGACAATGACCCAGCCTTCCAACAAGTCAATATCCCACGATTATGTTACAGACTATGTCACAGGTAAGACAACTGCCCAGACCTCCAAACAGAGCTCCTTGTTCATTTTATTTTCAATTAATTTTTATACAAAATTCACTAGTCATATATTGCTTGCATATTACTGCTTTAATATCTCATCCTGCACTAGAATGTAGCTTCCCACGAAGTTCATGGGGTGGCTTTTCCTTTTTACACTGAGTATATTACTGCCTGAAATATAGTAATCATTAGGTAAATATTTGTTGAATGGCTTCATCACTGAAAAGTTATGCAGGCTGCCTTAAGCAGGCTAATAACTCCCCTAGATATTTCTAATGATAGTAGTACATTAATCGATAAGCTTGATGAGGTTGCTAAAGAATTATGAAAGGCTAATTTATGAGTAGCATGCTTTCTTTTTTCAGGCCAACTAAAGAAGATTTAAAAAGAAATATTTAAAACACTTGTTTTAAATTTCTTTTTAAAAGTAATTGTATCTTTTTTCTTAAATAGTTTAAGTATTTCTTTTTTGAAGCTTAAATACTTTTCTTTGGAAAACATCTATTCAGGTCATGATGTACTCCGATTTATGTTTGCTTTTGTTGCTCTTGCCTGAGGAGACAGATAGTACGACTACATAATAGTATCACAAAGAATTGTTATGAGTTTGGGTTTAATACATATAAATGACTTCAGATAGTGCCTGGCCCATATTAATAATGTGGTAAATATTATTTATCATTGTTTACTTTAAAAATAAAATATAAATTACATAGAAGAGGTCTAAAATATCCTATCTAGTTCTTTTGTGTGTGTGTGTGAAGAAGATTGGCTCTGAGCTAACATATGTGCCAATATTCCTCTATTTTATGTGGGATCCTGCCGCAGTATGGCTTGACAAGTGATGCCAGGTCTGTGCCCAGGATCTGAACCTGTGAACCCTGGGCCACCAAAGTGGAGCACATGAACTTAACCACGGTACCACTGGACCAGCCCCTCTAGTACTTTATTAATCAATGTGTCATTTACGTGTGTTCTTCATGGAGAATCATAAAAAAATTCCTTTTTCTGGATTTCCAATGAAAATGCCCTGTGATAATTTTCAAGTTAAAGTTCTTGTGCTGCTTTTGCAGTTATTAGAGATACAATAATGGGGAAAGTGAAGCTTATATATAATTACCTTCACAAACTGGCTCGTGTCTACAGTCTATTGAGTTGAAAGACACTTTGAGGAAACTGGATTTTCCCTTTCCCCCTTGCAGTTTTGGTTTGTTTGATTTTTCCACATTTGTTTCAAAACCACAGAATAGGACTGACTTTTAAGTGAATATATTTTAAAAATGTATAAAGATTAAAGAGATTGTTAAAAGAAAATCAGGAGTCTCTTATACTCATATTTGGCAAAATCTTGAGAAGGGAATGAAGAGGTGCCTGAGAAAGATAAATCCTGGAAAGAGTGTCTTTTTTTAAGCAGCAGCATGAGTCCTGGGGTGATTGGGGGAAAGTCTGGTCTTTTTTCTGCTGAGTGGGAGGTAGTGCAGGCTGAGAATGAGGAGAGGGGCAGATCACTTGATGTTTCATGTACAGCCGTCACCATTTACGTGCTGGGGGTACATTCCAAGACTCCCAGTGGACGCCTGAACCTGCCCACGGTTAGTACTGAATTCGGTATATACTACGTTTTTCCTATACATATACTTGTTCTTAAAGATTATTGTTGCATACTTTTGTTTGTCTGAGTTGTATTTTTTTCATTGGTTGAAAAGAATAAAATACACTGAAATAAATGGTCCCTCAAGTCTCTCTAAATTCTGAAATTCTATAGTCCTATGATAATATGGAATTTAGAATCTGGAATAAGAATTATTTGTGGGCAGGGAGCTATTTACGGTGATTAGCAGAAACTCTTTTTGTACACTCTTCAATGATATCTACCAAGCAGGCTTACTCCCAAGAGACAGGATGCTTGAGCAGTTCCTCTGACTGCAGTTTGTGACTCTTCTAAAAATTAAATATCATCATTGCACAACCAAATGTGATTCTCAGCTGACATTAAAAGCACATTGAATTAAGACACACAACCTAGTTGATGGCCATTTTTCATAGGGCTAGTATTTCAGGGAACAATTGTGGTTCAATTTATATGAATTCTTGGCAGAAGAAAGATAACACACTTGGCTTAGAAAAGAGTTAACAGGCATGGGATGTCAAAGGCAAGGGTACAATTAGAGGTAAATGCAATCTCATGTGATGCAATTTGAAGAACACCTGAAGCTTAGAGTTGTTTAGAGAATTTGAAACTCGGAAACCCAAACAAGAATGAGGATTATAAACACAATAGCATATCATTAGCAGTAAAATATTTTTCTAGGAATTCAAATAAAGCAGAAAATCAAACACGTCTCATAACTTTGAAGTAACTAGTTGCTTAAGGGAAGGCATGGTTTGGTGTTAGGAAACAAGATAGTTGACATAGTTTTAAGTAACGTGTTCTATTAGATGACATTTAGAGGTGTGGCTGTCCACACCCAGCAGTGTATATAAATGGCCCTGTGCAGTCACATCACAAAACAGACCTACAACACCAAACCAAACTCACCACCTCCGACACCATGAGCTACTACGGCAGCTGCTACGGAGGCCTCGGCTACGGCTATGGAGGCTTTGGTGGCCTGGGTTCTGGCTGTGGCTGTGGATGGGGCCGCTTCCACAGACTGGGCTACGGCTGTGGTTATGGAGTCTATGGATATGGCTCTGGCTGTGGAGGCTACGGATATGGCTGCTATCGTCCCTGTTACTATGGAAGATACTGGTCTTCTGGTTTCTACTGAATGAATATTTAAAACTTTACAATTTGTGGACTTAGTCTTCTGTGAGACTCTGATTTATCTAGAAAGCTTTATTTCATAACCTGCATGCTTCATTGAACTCGTCTTGATAGTTAAACTGTTATTTAGACCACCTAGTTTCTGACAATAATGTGAAGAAAACTTGATGAACTAGATGTTGGGGTTTGACTAGTGATGTTCTTCAGGGATCACCTTCTGTATGGGATGGAGAGTCATTGTACTCTGGCAAGCCTTTGTCTTTCAGTGTCTATCTATCTAATAAACCTTTTCTGACATCGCAAATATGTTTTGAGCTTCAATTCTTTTATCACAATAATTTTGCTGTGATGCATTAATATAATCATCAACCATGGCAACATTCTCGTCTTTATCTAAGAAATTTACCAATATCTCTTATTTCATGATTATCCCTCCTCCTCCTCCTTCTTTTCTTCTTTTCTTCTTCTTCTCTTTCTTTCTCTTCTTTTTCTCCTCCTCCTCCTCCTCCTTTTCTTCTTTTCTTCTTCTCTTTCTTTCTCTTCATTTTCTCCTCCTCCCCCTCCTCCTCACTCCTCTTCCTCTTTCCCTTTCTCTTCTCCTTGTCTTTCTCTTTCTTCTTTCCCTTATTCCTTCTTCCTCCTCCTTTTCCTGCTCTTCTCCCTCATCTGGTCCTCCTCTTCATTATCATTATTATCAATATCTATCTTTCTTCCCCACCCAAACATAGGATTCTATGTATAAACGTCAAAGAGTCTCTGTGAAGATAATCAAAATTCAGTTTAATTTTTTAAATTCATTATTCTTTGGAAATTATCTTGTTAATTTCAAAACAAAGTGATAAAGAAAAACTCTAATTTGCAAAATAAACATGAAAGATTACATCAAAATATTAACAATCTAGCAGATATGTGTATGATGTTTGTTGTAATTTTTATTCTTTCTTCTTTTGGCATGCCTAAAGTATTTCATAAAATAAAAAATCTAAAATTAAAGCCAAACATTTTGTCCTGGATTCAAATATATATTATCATATTAAATTAAATTTATGACAACTGACCCAAGAAGAAAAAAAATGTGAATAGTTCTCTTTCTCATATAGAAATTGAATCTATGATCAAAAATCTTGCCCCAATGCCAGTTTAAGTCCAGATAGTTTCACTGGTGAATTTTAAACCCTATCTCTTCAGTAGAATAAGAGAAAACACTCCTATACTTTTTTTTGAAGCTAGCAATATCTCAAAATAAAAATATAATATCATCAGCAGGGAGAATTGCAGGTTGGTATTTCTCATTAACATATATGCAAAAATCTTAAGAACATATAAACAAATTTAAACTGTCAATATACAAAATAGGTAATACTTCATGACCAAGTGAGTTTTACTTAAAGAATGAAGAAAACCTTACCATTTGGAAAAACATAAACATAAGTCAATATATCATCAAAGTACATGGAAAAAACATGATATCACATCCATAGATGATTTTAAATTCTCAGCCTGTTAATTCCAGCATTCCTATTATGTCTGATGGTAGGTCTAATGGCTGATTTTCTCCTGAGTGTGTTTTCTCTTGTCTTTGCCATGCCTTGCATTTTTTTGTTATTTCCAAAAGTAATAGATGTATTACTGGGTACTTGGATCTGAGGCAAAGAGGCTTTTAGTGTGAGAATTTACGTTAATCTGGTTAGGAGTTGGACTGTGTTAAATGCTGTAGCTCTAGGAGCCTGAGGCTTATTTCCTCTTGACTTTGGATTTTTCTAAGTATACTTCATCAGACAGGGTCTGTGTCTTGCACCTCTTTCTACTGTAATCCATTGTTATACTGGAACCTCTTTGATGTGGTGATAAGGTTTAGGGGAAAGGAATCATTCTATATTCTTACCATTAAATCTCAGTCTTTTAGTGGACTTGTGACTCAAGGCTGACATTCACAAGTGTTTCTTCAGTGGTACAGCCCTTACTGTCTTCTTTGGATGTAGGGTTCCCTATACATTTAATTGAAGTCTTGACTCCTGTAGACTGTTTTTTTTCTCTCAGGTGAGACAGGGTGGCTGAAAGCTGCTAGAGCGGGAGTAGCTCCCTTCTTCCAGGTAGGGTATAGCTCAGTCTGGTTCTTTTTCCTTGGCGCCTTTGTTATGGAGAAGGCTCTGGGTGTATTTCGTGTAGATTACTCTTTCCTTCCCCTACCAAAGTCATGAGGGGACCTTTCTTGAATCTTTACCACAAGAACCTAAGGAAATTATTGGAGGTAAAGCCCAGTAAAGTGTAGAGATCCCCTTAAAACCTTGGCCTCCAGGAGTAAGCTAGTGAATACTCAACCTCCAGCAATTTGTCAAAATTGCCATTTAAGTGTTCCTTCCAGTTTATGGCACCAGTGGCTTGTATCCAGGTAGGCTGATCTAGGTTGTGACTTTAGATATACTGTCTCTTCCAGATTTAGGGTGGTGATTTGCTCTGAATCTCAGAATCCTCGTGAATCCAATGAGAATCACTAATTTTCCTTTTTTTCCCTTGCTTTTTTTATTGTAAGGATAAGAGTGATGACTTCCAAGTGCTTTACATGTTGGAGAGGAAACCGGAAATTGATAAAGGGCATTTAAAAAACAAGGATTAAACCTACAAATGAACATACTACTTGATGGTAAAATACTAAATGCTTTCTTCCTGAGCTTGGGAAGAAGACATAGATTTCTTCTTCCACTTCTAGTCGTCATTGTCCTGGCATTCCTAACAAGTACCACAAGGCAAAAATAATAATGATAGTGGTAGTAATAATAATAACAGTACATAATTGGAGAAGAATCTATTGTAATTAATAATAAATTTGTTTCCTCAGTATACATTTAATTTACAAAAATCCATTACATTTCTATTCACAAAGAATTAGGAAAAAATTAAAAAATCAATATAGTTTACAATAGCATCAAAACATTAAACACATAGGGTGAAGGAAAGAATTAATGGCAAATCTCTAACCTAAGATATATCAGATACAAATTTGACCTTCCGTGACTGATGGCATTTACTGGCTGAAAATGAAAATGAATGATGAGGATTTTGAATGGGTTATTCTGTGCAGTAGTTGACTGCTCTAAGGCTGCTGTTAGCGGTGTATAGCTGGTATATCTAGATTGTTTATTATAAATAAAACTGAAATTTATAAACTACAGTTCTGTTGAATATCGGAAGCTAGTAATGTAGCCGGATGAAGGCTAGGCGAGTAGCAAAGTTGGATGCTGACATACCCTAAATCTTGTCTTGCCTGAGTTAACCGAAACTTCATTCCATTAGCTTTCCTCACTTGCAAAGAAAAGTGGGTCTGTTGTGGAAAAGAGGATTCTGAAAACCATCTCTGATATTTTGAGGTCTCTGAGATGTTGACGCAGAGAGCACTATTGTTCTTACTATTTTGTCCTTGGCTCTTGCTTAGTAAAGCTGATGCTGAGTCAGATTCGTGTATCAAGAGAATCTGACAATTCAAACCTTAGTGACTGTGTGCCTATTAATAAATCCAACAGAAATGTGCAATTTCTCTGAATAGTAAACTCTAACACACTACTTACAGAGCTTGAAGTAGGTCCAAATATAGGGAGAGATGCATCATGATTGTGGATTGGGAGAATCATTATTATTGACAGTTCTGCCCAATCTGATTTATAGGTTCAGTGTAATTATAACAAAAATATAACAGCAGAAGTTTTTGTAGACATTAAACGGTGGTTCTAAAATTTATATAGAAATGCAAAGAAACTAGAATAACCAAGACAATCTTGAGGAAGAAAAACATTAAGAACTTCTAAACTCCCATTTGCTACAAGACACCATAAAAAAATGGAAAAGACATGTTGTAGACTGGGAAAGGATGTGTGACATACATTTACGTGGCACTGGCACACATTATCTATATAGATACCTTATACATTCAATAAGAAAAAATCTGGCAATCATTTAAAAAATTTACAAAAAGTTCAGTTATTTCACAGAAGATGTTCAAATGCTCAATTAGCACCTTTATAGGTTCAACACCATACATCATCAGAGAAACGTAAATTAAAACCAGAGTGAGAGGCAGTACTATACCCGTATCAGGGAGGCAAAAATTGAAAGGCTCACAATATTTTGCTGGCTTCGGTAGGAATGTAGAGCAACAGGAACTTTTGCTCATTACCACAGAGAATGTGAATTAGTACAAGCACTTTAGAAAACTGGCCACATCTATGAAAGCTTAACATACATATATTCCACAACACAGCAGTTCTGCTCCTGAGAAGGTGTCCAGCAGAAGGAGTGCATATGCCTACCAAGGTAAATGTTAGAAATAGTCACAGCAGTTCCATTCACAGTACTCTGAGACTGGAAACAAGCTGAATGTCATCAACTGTAGAATGGATAAATGCTGGTGACATATTCCTACAGAGCAATGATAAGGAACGGTGTACTACTGCCCTCAATAGTATGGGTGAACCTCATAGGCATATAATTCCACTAAATAAGCCATACAGTAAAAGGGACCCACTGTATGATTATGTAAATATATTTCAAGAAAAAGCAACAAGAAAAATCTATCATATAAGAGCTCAGAATCGATCCCTTTTATCCCATCCTCCTAGCCTTTCCACTTTTGTCCCAATCTTCCTTTGTAGGGTGATGAGTTGGATTGGTTTGTGGTTTACCCTTCATTATTTCCCCCCTCCCTGCACAAGTAGTCTAATAAATGTATATTTCTTACAAAAAATTACATCCTGTAGATATTTTCTTGCCCTTTGCTTTATTTCATTTAACAATGCTTCCTGAAAATCATTCCATATCAGTTTCAAGATACGTTCTTTCTTTATTTAACATTTTAAATGTTTCAAGTAGTATAACACTCCATTTTGTGGATATACCATAGTCAATTCAAATATTCTCTTAGGAATGGATGCCTAGGTTTCTTCATTATTTGAAATTACAAACAATGGTGCAATGAATAACTTTGTACATATGTATACTTATATTACTAGAGAGATATCTTCAGGATAAATTCCTGGAGAGGCATTGCTGAATCACAAGTTTATGCATTTGTAGTTATTGCCAATTTCTTTTATGTAATAGTTTTCTATCTGTAATAAAATAATCACATCTGCAAAGTCCCTTTGGCCATGCGAAGTAATATTTGACAGATTATGAGGACTAGGTCATGGACTTTTTAGGGGAACCATTATTGTCCCTACCACGTACTCCCTCTTGACTTTGCCAAATTGCATTACAAGTAATGTACAAGAATGCCTATTTCCCCATACCTCACGAAGAGAATGCATTGTCATGTATGTAAAATTTTTGCCAATCTGATAGGTGACAAATGGCAATAAGGTCATAATTTGTATTTCTCATATTATCAGTGAGACTGAATATCCTTTGTTATGCTTAATGATCATTTTTTACCTTTTTGATGAACCATCTGCTCATATTTTTTGCGCATTGTCTTTTTGATTCAATATTCAGAGTCATTATATGTTAAGAATGTGATCGCTTTACCCATATCATTTGCTGCATACATTTCTCCTGGTTTGTCTTTTTTTTTTTGCTTTTCCTTATGGTGTTGTTGCCAATCAATATATAGGCATAGTTATAGATATAGGCATAATTATAGATACAAAACAGATATAGATATAGATACACACACACAAACAGACACACATAAATTTACATACAAATTTCAATTAAGATGCTCATTAAAAATCAAATTTATCAATTATTTATTTATTGTCTGTGGTTTTTGAATCAAATTCAGAAAGCCTTTCCTATTACCAGTTTGTATAGAAATTCACCCATGTTCTCTATTAGTACCATATAGTTTCTTATCTACATTTTGACTCTGATAGAGTTGAGTTTTTTACTTATATGTCATGGGGACATATGAATCTGCATTGTCTTTTAAAAGTGACTGGCAATCTACTTGCCCTCTCATTATTTATTAAAAAGTCTATTTTTACCGAAGTGATTTGAGGTGCCCACCTTATCATACACTACATTTTCGTATTATTTGGCTCTATATCTGGATTTCTTATTTTATTCCTTGTGTCTTTTAATTCATGCACCAATACCAAATTGTTTTAGTTACAGAGGCTTATCTTTTTTTTTTAACATTTTATTTTTCCTTTTTCTCCAAAAGCCCTCCAGTACATGGTTGGGTACTTTTAGTTGTGGTTCCCTCCAGTTGTGGCATGTAGGATGCTACCTCAGCATGGCTTGATGAGTGGTGCCATGTCCGCGCCCAGGATTCGAACTGGTGAAACCCTGGGCCGCCGAAGCAGAATGCACGACCCTAACCACTCAGCCACGGGGCTGGCCTCCCAGAGGCTTATCTTATTGTTTAATTCTGGTAGGGCTAGAGTTTCCCCATGGGCTTTTTAAATTAACATTTTTCTGGTTATTTTTTAAATATTTATTTTTTTCACATGAAGTTTAGTATCAATTTATCTATCTCCATTAGAAAAAAAACCTTGTAAATATTTTTATTGAGGTTGAATTGAATTTGTAAATTAACTTGGGGAAACCTTACCTCCTCATGATATCGAATCATCTGTTCAATGAAGAGATTTGCTTTTCAATTTAGTCTAGTCTACTTTTAAATCTTTTAGGAGTTAAAATACCTACTATAGGTTTTGCACATTTTTAAAGCAGATTCTGAAGCATTTTATAGTCTTTGTTACTTTTGTAAATGGGGATTTCTCCATCATGATATCTTTTATTTCTCTGGGTATATGAAAACTATTGACTTTCTATGATAATTTTATATTGTGTTGCTTAATGAGTTATTTTAATTTTTTGAGTTAGTTTTATCCTTGATTCTCAAGAATTTTTCCGAGTATGCTATTATGTTGCCTGCAAATAGAGACAGTTTAACTTCTTTTAATTTTTTCTTAATTCTTACTCCTCTGTTGCTATTTCTTGCCCAACTGCATTAGCTATCTCCAGAACGAAGATTAATAGTAGTGAATATAGTGGGCATCTTGGCCTTTCTCCTCATCTTTGAAGAAATGCCTCTAGGGTTTCATAATTAATTAAGATACTGACTTTAAGACAATTTTATTATGTTAAAAAATTAACCATCAATTCCTATTTTCTTAAGTGCTTTTATCAGTATTCAGTGTTGAAATTTGTCAAAAGTTATTCAGCATTTATGGAAATAGTAATATGATTTTTCTTCTTGAATCTATTAATATGATGTATTATATTAATGAAAGTCTTTATATTGATATCACATATTCTTAAAATAAATACCATTTCTTCATGATGTGTTTTTTATATTGTAGTATTGGATTCTGTTTACTAACATTTTATTTAGTATCTTTGTATACATGTTCATAAGTAACATTAATCTGTAATTTTCTCTTCATGTGTGTGCTCTCTTGATCGAGTTTAGATAAATGGTATGTTTGCTTCATAAAAAGTATTTGGAGTCTTCATTCATTTTCAACGCTCCAGAACAATTTATGTTACATAAGGTCTATATCTTTGAACTTTTGGTAGCTTACCCTTTGAAAATAAGGGATTTGTGACTTTTTGAGTATGTGTGCGTATGTCATACTTTCTTTCTGTTTTTTCTCAAAAATTAGTCTTTAATATTTCTATATCTAATGTGTTCAATTTTAGTAAATCTTTTTCCCTAGAAAATTATGCCTCTCATCCGGGTTTTCAAATCTATTTGCATTCAAGTCTACAAAGAAGACTCTCTCTCTCTTTAATTATGTATTTATCTATTTATATACATTTATTTATATTTATATTATATATATTTATATGATATGTATTTTTAATATTTTTTTATCCCAATTTATATTTTTCCTCTTCCTTTTTTTTTTTTGGAGGAAGATTAGGCCTGAGCTAACATCTGCTGCCAATGCTCATCTTTTTGCTAAGGAAAACTGACCCTGAGCTAACATCTGCGCCCATCTTTCTTTTCTTTATATGTGGGACGCCTACCACAGCATGGCTTCCCAAGTGGTACCATGTCCGCACCTGGGATCCGAACCGGCAAACCCTGCGCCGCTGAAGCGGAATGTGCCCACTTAAGCACTGTGCCACCAGGCCAGCCCTTCTCTTCCTTTTTAAAAGTAATTTAGCTGGTAGTTTTTCTATTTTGTTATTTATTTCCCATAACCATGATTTTGCATAATTAATTATTCTATTGTTTGCTACATTTTTCTATGCTTTATTTACTCAATATTTGTTTTTATGTTTATTATTCCTTCCTATGCTTTATTTTAGTATACTTCTTTGTACTTTTTCTCAATTTTGAATTGGAAATTTAATTCAATTATTGCATTTTTGTATTTTATTAATATATGTGCATAGGACTGAATTTCCCTGTGTTATCTTTGTGAAGTATGGCCCAAATTATGATATATCGTATTTCATTATCACCACTTAAATATTCTGTAATTTGTTTTGTATTTCTCCTTCACCCAAGAGCTCATAGTCTTTTGCTTTCTGCTTTTTATTTCTGTGTAGAAGGGCCTGTCAAGTTTTTATTTATTTTTTATTAATTTCTGTTTGTCTTGTATTATGATTAGAGAATAATTTTTATTAATTTCTATTTGCCTTGTATTATGATTAGAGAATAATTTTTGTAACATCTACTTCATGGAACTTTTTGATGCTTTCTTTGTGATCTAATATAATAAATCTTTGTAATGTTTCATACATGCTTGAGAATAATTTTCATTCTCTATTGTCAAAATGTAAAGTTACATATAATTTTAAAGTCAGTCAATAGTGCTTATATTATTTTGGTCCTCCCTACTCTTACTTATGTTTTTCCTCTTTATCTGTCTTGTTCTGGGATTGCTGTTATATTTACACCTCCATTCACCTCCAGTATGTTTTGCTTTATAAAGGTGGTTGCTGTGTTATTTTTTCAAATATAATCATTATTATCTCTTAATTTTGAAGTGTTTTTTAACTTTAGAAGATGGCCTCTATTTTTTTTTTCTGAGGAAGATTAGCCCTGAGCTAACTACTGCCAGTCCTCCTCTTTTTGCTGAGGAAGACTGGCCCTGAGCGAACATTATGCCCATCTTCCTCTACTTTATATGTGGGACGCCTACCACAGCATGGTGTGCCAAGCAGTGCCATGTCCACACCTGGGATCTGAACCAGTGAACCCCGGGCCGCCAAGAAGTGGAATGTGCGAACTTAACTGCTGTGCCACCAGGCCGGCCCAGAAGATGGCCTCTTTTGATGTGGTTTATCATTTGGCTAGTTTCTAACTTGATATCAGAGTCAAAACCACTGCTTTCTCATTCCTCCCATCTGCCTGGTATATCTTTGTCTCTATATTTTTTTTAAATAATCTGTTTTGTAAAACAGTTTTAGATTTACCAAAAAGATGTGAAGATAGCACAGAGAGTTCCCATAAATCTTGCACCCAATTTCTCTTATTATTAAGTTCTTACATTAGTATTGTACATTTGTTACAACTAATTAATCTATATTGATACATAATTACTAAATAAAATCATACTTTATTTAGATGTCTTTATTTTTATCTAACATACTTTTTCTGTTCTAGGATATCATCCAAAGTATCGCAGTGCATTTAGTCATCAGAGCTCTTTAAGCTTTCCTTGGTTGAGACATTTTCTTGGACTTTCCCTATCCCCAGTGACCCTGACATTTTCTAGAGGCACTGGTCAGATTATTTGTAGACTGTCCTTCACTTGGGATCCGTCCAATGTTGTTCTCTCGATTAGACTGGAATTATGGTTTTGGGGAGGAAGATCACAGAGGTAAAGTGCCATTTTCATCACATCATGTCAAGAGTACATACCATCAACATAACTTTTCACTATTGATGTTGACCCTGCTCAACTGGCTGGGGTAATGTTTGTCAAGTTTCTCTAGGTAAGAAACTTACTTAGTAATATGCGTTTAAGACTCATTTATGTGTTTTCATCTTGATAATGCAATTCTTATTCCTGTATCCATTGTATGGATGTACTGCAGTTGTTCATCTGTTCATTTATTGAAGGACATCACTTCCGGTTGTTGGAAATTATGAATAAAGCTGCCATAAATATTCACATGCAGATTTTTGAGTAGACACAAATTTTCAAATCATTTGGGTAAATATCAAGGAGAACAATTGCCAGATAGTATGATGCAATTATGTTTAGCTATTTTTTAAATTAGTATTATTTTTATTTTTGTGAGGAAGATTCATCTTGAGCTAACATCCATTGCCAATCCTCCTCTTTTTTTTTGTTTTTGCTTGAGAATGGTTAGCCCTGAGCTAACATCCATGCCAATATTCCTCCACTTTGTATATGGGATGCCTCCACAGCATGGCAGATAAGTGGAGTAGGTCCACACCCAGGATCTGAACCCGTGTTTTTTTTGTGAGAAAGATTGGCCCTGGGTTAACATCTGTTACCAATCTTCCTCTTTTTGCTTGAGAAGGAAGATTGTGGCTGAGCTGACATCTGTGCCAATCTTCTTCTATTTTACGTGGGATGCCGCCAGAGCATGGTTTGACGAGTGGTGCTAGGTCTGCACCTCGGCTCCAAAGCTGTGAACCTTGGGCCGCTACATTGGAGCACGTGAACTTAACCACTCTGCTCCGGGCTGGCCCCTAGTTTTAATTTTTAATACCATACAACATTTACATATTATTTGTTTACTCTGATCTTCATATTTGGTTTAATCTTAAATAAAAATTAAATGTATTAAATTCTAAACATCAGTCCTTGGCCAAAGTTGCCACAGTTATATCTACTGGATCCTCAGCTGATTGACTGAGAGGGGCTCATGATTCCATATTCCCTAGGTTCTTGCATAGTTAAAAACTGTGTTGTTGTTGTTGCTTTCTATAACCGAGGGTATCTGAAGAACACAATGGTTAGATACATAATCCTTGGATCACAGTTTCTTTCTTTGAGTTTTTTGAAAAAGTTGCAAGATTACTGCTTTGCTTTTTATGTTACCTTGCAGAAGTCTGACAAGGGTCTAATTCTTTTGTTGTTGTAAGTTATTTTATCTTTTCTTGATGAACTGAAGATTTTTTCTCTATCTTTAAAGTCCATTTTTCATTGTGTTAAAATATATGTAACTTAAAATTTACCATTTTCACCATTTTTAAAGGTAGGGTTCAGTGGTATTAAGTTCACTCACATTGTATTGCAACCATCGCCATTATCCATCTCCAGAACCTAACTAGAATATGTCTTGAAGTTGTTCATTGTGGATCGATTTTCCCAGGTAGTGAATGTCTATTAAAATAGGTACATTGAGGGCTTCTTTAATTTTAGCATTTCTTCTTAGATTGCAATTTTCAATATTACTCTGTCTCACTTTTTTCTTTTGTCACAAACTCTTACATGTAAGTTTGATTTCTGCCTGTCTCCCATTTTACCCACTTTCTCTCTAACTCTTTTTTAGCCACATATTCATTGTTCTTGCTTTTTCTCAATGTCATCTTTTGTTTTCATTTGAATCCATGCTTCTTTAGGCATCTTCTTGCAATGTGGTCATCATTCTGATTTGATTTTAGTTTTTTCTTTCCTAAGTTTTTCAACTCATTTTATTTCTTCCTATATCTTGTACATTTAATTTTGTAATATTTAATTCAATATGAATTGCTTTGGTAAAGTTTTCTCCTGCTTCTGTTTTTTTGTTGCTGTTTGTATGTGTATGTGGGGTTATCAGCTGAGTGCTTTGCCAATCATTTTTTATTATTTTTGTTATATGCTTTGTATAGATGAAGATTGCTTGCATCTCTGGATTTGTGGATAGGGCTGGTGAGGTTTGTTATGATATTCCTAGTTTAGGCTTGTCCTCTTGTTTCTGTATATCAAGCATTGTTAAATAATTGTGTGGCTTTATTTGGAGGGGAATTGGTAGTTTGTCCTTCATTTTTTTTCCTTTCTTCTACTAGGGCCCTAAATTTTCTCCTCACACTTCATTTTCTTCACTGCAAAGTTTCTCTTCTCTTCTTACCAGAATCATTGCCTTCCAAAATTGACTGATACTCTACTTCTGCATTCCTTTAAGCACTTCCTGGTAGTTTTCTTTGACCTCCTAATTGTTTTTAAATAGTATTTCTTTTTAGGGAGAAAATTTTCTCTTTCTTGACACAATTTTTGTTGTTCAGTCTTTGGCACTCTGATTCCCTGTTGATGTTTCTTTGTTCTTCATAAAGGGTCCGAGGAAGAAGTCAAGAAATATCTCCACTGGAAACGGATGCTTCTTCTGTCTACTTCTTTTTCTAATTTGAAGTTTGTGCTATTCTCTGTCTTGTAGTTATATTGAAAGCATAGAATTTGTGTGGTTTTATAACTTTCTTTCTGTTGGTCTATATATCTGTTAGGTGATATATCAGACCTATGGAATTGCTGCTTCACCTACCCAGGAAATCTAAGATGCCAATTATTAGCAGAAACAAAATTTCCAGAATTATTCTTTAATTACAGTTTGGCTCTCTTAGTAGACAGAAGGAGGTAAACACATTGAAGTAATAAAACTTATTGGTATTTAGGAATGTTGACAGCAGAAGAATGGAAAACCCAGAGGATTCAAATGGCAGAGATAGCACAGAATTTATTTGTTTTCTATAGATTTGCCTATTTAATAATTTATTCATTTAACTAACAATATTGCCTACTCTATTCCATCCACAAAATTTATAATATGTGATTATAATAAATGTTCTTGCACTCAAGGAGTGGATAGCGTAATGCAAAAAATAGTAAACAAACTAATTAGTATATTAAAATCTGATGAAATGCAAAGATAGAGTTTGTCCAGAGCATTTGGCAGCCATGAAGGAATTTTTGAATCAGGCAGAGGTAGAAGCAGCTTGGAAGTCTTTGAAGTGCTCTTGGTTAAGGTGACCCTTGGTCTATGTTTTGAAGAATAGGTTGGAATAAGGCAGGCATAGAAGTACAAAAGAGGATTCCAGAACAAAGGAGCAGCTCCTGTAAAGTCCCAAAAGCATGCAGTAGGTTAACGTCTTTGTTACTTATGTATGGAATACAGGAAAATATAAGGTAGATTCTAAGTGACCAGGATAGAGAAAAATAAGTTTGGTGATGAAAAACTTGTTTGTGAATTTAGGAGTTGAATCTTTCCCTAACTGACTTAAAGATGTATTGGCTGAAAAGTGAAATGATGAGATTTGTTTTTTAGAATGTTGCTTTGGACTCAGTATGGAGAACAGGCCAGATGAGGGCCCTTCCTTGGGGCAGTGTGAGGCTCTTTCATTAATCTAGGAGAAAGTGGTAGAGGACTGATTTAAGTGATAACAATACATAAACTTAGTAATATTAATCAAATATTATTTGTGTGGTTCACTTGGTGACCAATGAAGTGCGCGTTATTGGTGATTAGAGTTGGGGAGATATTTATGAAACATAAGAGAGGATTCTAGGCTCACACCCCCTGGTATGTGGCTTGAGTGACTGATACACAGAAAAGAGTTAATTCCACGGGAAAAGATGAGTTTACTACTAGATATGGAATTTGAGTAAATTCAAATGGGAGATATCAATAAACAGTCAAATTGATGGAGCTGATGTTTAGAGAAGCCTTTTGAAACTTCAGTATAAGCATTGTTATTAGATGCAATGTTTAATGAAATTCCATGGGAAAATTGCATATGTTGAATATGGAGGGAAAAAGGGTCTTTTAGAGTTAATGGAGGAATAAGGAACTGGGAAGAAGACTAATAAGGAATTGGGAGAGAAAGCTAATTGAACATTTGTCATAGAAAATGAGAAGAAACCTTTACAAAAAGAATGAATAGATGAGGAGGGAAGCAATGCCAAATGTCAAGGAAAGTTCAGAAAAATGAACAAAAAAACTTCCAAAGTTGAAAACCAAGGTTTCCTTCTTAGTCATATCTGGAAATAGTCGTATCTGGAAATCGCTAATGACTTTGTGACTACGCCCTGACCACCATGGAGAAGAGACCTTGGGTTCTGGGAATGATCATTAGCTAAGACAATGGGATGCAAATTAAAAAGAAAAGCAATCTGACGTTATGTAATTACAGGGCTACTGGAAGCTATCAACTAGATTAGACCATTTTAATTAGAATACTAGCATGGCCTTTGAAGAGGCTATAATCATTTTTCATCTTGGAAACATTTTGTGCTTAGGAAAGCAAACTGATTAAAAAATAATAATCAGTCTTGAAAATTTTTTAATAAAAATTTAGAACCTTTGATAAGTAAGAAAAGAATAATTTAAAAGGATTTTTAGACTTTAAATTATGTGGTTATATGGAAATGAGAGCACCTGTCATTGTTATTTACCACACCCACTACTGAGGATACAAAAACATTCTGGAAAGGGAGAGACATTTACAGTCAGGAAAATCATCTTCAACACCAAACCAAATCTGTAACCCCTGGCACCAAGAGCTACTGTGGCAACTACTATGGAGGCCTGGCCTGTGGCTATGGAGGTGTCAGTGGCCTCGGCTATGGCTATGGCTGCTGATTTGGGAGCTCCCGAAGATTGGGCTATCGTGCAGGTATGTCTTCTGGCGTCCGTTGTGTTATAGAGGATATGGATTCTCTGGATTCTGCTAAAAACTTGTGGATCCTCAGAATCTTTCTATTCCCATGCTGTTGCTTATATGCTTCAATGATATGAACATTTGTCTTGATGTAGATAAAATATCAATCATTTATTGGTTTCATGCTGCAGCAGGAACTAGTTGTTCCTTCCTCTGGAAGAATCTGGAATTTTTCATTGAATCAGAGTTTAACTCATTATTATTTAGTCACTGACATCTTTTGTGACTATGGGTAACCTGTATTTAAAATTTTTTTTTCTTTTAGGAAGATTAGCCCTGAGCTAACATCGGCTGCCAATCTCCTCTTTTTGCTGAGGAACACTGGCCCTGAGTTCACATCTGTGCCCACCTTCCTCTGCTTTATATGTGGGACACCTACCACAGCATGGCTTGACAAGTGGTGCCATGTCCGCACCTGGATCCAAACTGACGAACCCCGGGCCACCGAAGTGGAATGTGTGCACTTAACCACTGAACCACCAGGCCGGCCCCTAAAATATTTTTGAGTAAACATATTTAACTGGCATAGGGAACAAGGCTTTAGCAATCCGTTTAGTACATTTCTGATGGGTATATCGGATTTCAATCAGGATGTTATCCTTCTTTCTTCTCGATTGGTATTTGGATTCAAAAATGTTTTGATTCAACAATGGATTTGATTGAACAAATGTTCACTGCACGTCTCCGTGTTCTGGACACCATTCTAATTGCTGAGGATATGAAAAAACGAGATGGACAAAACCTCTATATGCGTTTATGTGTCCCACCTCTCATTTGTTTTCAGTGGTTTTTGTGTGAGATTTTTTAAATAAAGTTATCCTGTACACTGTTATTTTTATGCCTTTTTTAAAAAAATAGCTAATTGCAAACTTTATTCCAATAAGTATAGTTTGTATTCTGGGGTTTATTATGGGAAAGGAAATCCATGGCAATCAAAGAAAATAGTTTTAAATAAAACATCAACCTGATACAAAATAATGTTTATAATAATATGTAAGGTACAGAGTGCTGTAACCAACCCCCTCAAACCCAACACTGAAGTTTCAAATTTCTGCGGTTCTTCATACAGGTTTCCCTTGCTATCTGAAAGTGCACTTTAGACCACTTCATATTTACTAAAGATCTACATTAGTACCTGTTTTTGCTAACTGAAAGAAATCTGAAGAGGATTTTTGGGTTTTATGAAAAAAAAATGAAAATATTCTGCATTTGTTTTGTGGCAAGCCCATTATAGAACCTAAGCCATCAAGCACATTATTGTATTTCAAACCTCTACATCAGCCACAGCAGACTAGGAATCTCGACCTTTGACATTGAGGCGGGCAGACATAGAAGGTGTAGACATTAGTGACCTACCTGTCCTGATGGATTCAGACAACGATGAAGGTAAATAGATGACCCTCTTCCTCTTTCTTACAGTCCCGTTTCTTGTGCCTCCCATCACGCCAGCTTCTGATGACTCAGCTTAACACACCATCATCACCACCACCACCTCCCAGCCTGCCGGTGTGCTCCCTGTCTTCCTGATTCTACTAAGTGAAACTACACTGTACTGACATTGTTTCTACTTTATATAGGCTGTATACTTATCACATCATTCCTGCTGCTACTATATATGTGTTATTTGGTATGATTTGGTAGGTTAATTTTTGGGTCCAGGAATGCTCAGAATGTTTTCCCATGTAAGTTAATGGTAATCACTTCTTCACTTTATTCCATTTAGCTTACAAAAGGTTTCATAGGAAAGCTCTACTTTTGGTTAGTAGGGGAAACTTGCATATAATAGGTCAATTTTATGTCTTAAAATAAACAAATAAAATATATAAATATATAAGAAATATTTTATTTTATATAAATGTATATTTTGTATAAGATATATATAAAAATAAACGAGAGTCTACTTTGCTTCCTTGACAAGTTAACTTACGTAATTGGCTTTCCTGTTTCCCATCTATAGAGTGAGGGTCTTGCTTCTCAAAAGGTATCGTTTCTCAAAAGCAAGCCTGAGGACTGTCTGAATTAAAAACACCTGGAATGCATTTACTATTTCAATATTCTAGGGTATACTCTTAGAAAATTTGTTTTTAATAGGTTGGTTATAGGTTCCCAGACTTTCCATTAGTGAAAACTTCCTTGGAAAATCACTGTTTTAGATGGTACCCAAGGTCTCTGCAATTTCTTATGTTGTAGCAACGCTTGATATCACTTTCTCCACCGCCCTCTTCCCAGTGAACAATGTTTTGGTGGTAGCTTTGAGACGCATTGCACTCTCAAGAGCATGTACCTAAAAGTTAGTACAAGGACTCTGTACACGTGGCAGAAGATCTGGTGGAGATCTAATGTGAAAATTACACCAAAAGACAAAATAATGTGCTGAAATTATACCATGTTCCTCTGCATAGTTCATGATGTGCTGATTTCAAACAAGTTCTTAATAATGGTGAGAATGGTTCTGCCAGTTTACAGGTTATAAGTCTTCTTGTTTAGCTGTCTTTTTCTTCAGTATGATCATTTGATGGGCTTTTGGTGGCATCTGCCTGATACTTAATTTTAACATATACACTCTTACTGGGGAAATGGTTTCCAGGGGAACTTGCAAATCATTTAGTCTTAAAATTTCTCATTCATCAACCAGACCTTATGTTACTGCTGCTTGTTTTCTGTCACATACAAAGATAGGAAAATCACCTTGAATTAAATAAACAAACATTTTCTCTAAACTTTTAGATGCTGAAGAATGTATGCTGCTTTTTAAAATAATAGTTGTGTGTCAAATTGTGAAATAAAGTTGTCCCTTTTTATTAAGAAAATTAATTTGGTTCTAAAATGAGCCAGGCTACATTTATTTGCCACATTGCAGAAATATGAAACAGACTTAGTGCCCACCATAGTTAGTGATTGTGGATTGGTGGTATGGATGATTGGCCTCTCTATCATTGTACAGGCTTTCAGGTCAGGGGCTATATGTGCCCTTTGTAGTAACACACTACCCAACACAGAGAGGTACTAAATGAATATTTGTTAAAAGAAAAAAAAACATTAAAACAACATAACTTTGTGATCCAAAGATGTTATTGGTTAGGACTGACTGGGACCCCCAATGACAGAACTGTAGCACTGCTGAAAAATGAGCAAGGCATTGACAATGGATTTCCAAATCCGTTTTAGAAACAAAGTTGTGTTTTTAACTATTGTATTTTGATTCTTAAAAGTTGATTTTTGGGGGCTGGGCCTGTGGCCGAGTGGTTAAGCTTGTGCACTCCACTGCAGGCGGCCCAGTGTTCCCTTGGTTCGAATCCTGGGCGCGGACATGGCACTGCTCATCAAACAACGCTGAGGCAGCGTCCCACATGCCGCAACTAGAAGGACCCACAAGGAAGAATATACAACTATGTACTGGGGGGCTTTGGGGAGAAAAAGGAGAAAAATAAAATCTTAAAAAAAAAGTTGATTTTTGCTTGTTTATCTTCCATATATGAATGAAATCATAAGGTATTTGTCTTTCTCTGTCTGACTTATTTCTCTTAGCATAATACCCTCAAGGTCCATCCATGTTGCTGCAAATGGCATTATTTC
The DNA here is from genome assembly GCF_021613505.1 of Equus quagga. NCBI lineage: Eukaryota > Metazoa > Chordata > Mammalia > Perissodactyla > Equidae > Equus > Equus quagga. The sequence goes on from NW_025802777.1 coordinate 12,141,085, forward strand.
ATCTTTTTTATGGCTCAGTAGTATTCCATATATATATATATATATATATATATATATACACATACATATATATATATATATGTATACATATACCACATCATTTTTATCCATTCATCCATTGATGGGCACTTAGGTTAATTCCAAGTCTTGGCTGTTGTGAATAATTCTAAAGTGAACATAAGGCTGCATATGCCTTTTTGAATTAATGTTTTCATGTTCTTTGGATAAATATTCAGAAGTGGAATAGCTGGATCATATGGTATTTCTATTTTTAATATTTTGAGAAATATCCATACTATTTTCCATAACAGAAAAACGCATAAATAAGGAGAACAGATTGGTGTTTACCAGAGGGGAAGTGAGTGGGAGAAGGGTGAAAGGAGTAAAGGGGCACGTATGTATGAGGACGGATGGAAACTAGACTTTTGGTGGTGAACATGATGAAGTGCATGTATAAGCCGAAATGTAATGATGTACACTTGAAATTTACACAATGTTATGTTATAAACCAATGTGACCTTGATAAAATAATAAAATAACAACAACAAAAAGTTGATTTTTGATATATTCCCTCCAGGTAATCTCAATTAGGAGTGAAATGATATAAATCACACTAAAACTTCCTTATTTTCTTATACAACTTTAAGAAAATTTCTTAGCCTTTCATAAATGATTACGAAGTTGTATAATTCTCATTCCAAATGCAAAGCACCTTTACAAAATAAGGAAAATAATATTTTCCAGCAAAAACTCACAGAGTTGTTGATAGGACCAGAGGAAGATATGTACATGAAAGTATTTTCAAATGCCTAATTTTGTTGTAAATAAATTATTTTGCAAAAGACTTCCTAGTGTTGCTTATTCAGAAAAATACATCACTGTTAAAAATAAAACTTGCACTGAGTATATCTTTCAAATGAAATTTTCTTAACTTTAACAATGAAAAGCTATGATCTCTTGATTTCCTAATAGGTCAAAGAGATTTGCTCTTTATCATACATGTGTTTCACCTTGGGTTAATCCTGTGTCTGAGAGTTTCTGCAGGAAGTAATATAATTGGTGTCTTTTTAGGACATTTCACATTAGAGGCTCAAAATGTCAAAGTTGCTCAAGGGTTTATGGATGGATATCTTAGATAAATGAAGCTTTCTAATATTGACACTTCTACCATTTAAAGAACAATGAACATTCATTGCATTTATGAAATAATTAATGCATAATTTAAATTCACATTATGTGATTTGAATGGAGAAATGATTCCTATTGACGCACCAGCATTGAAACTGTTGTTTTGTGTTATCTTTCTAGTACTAATGATTAATATCCACTAAATAATTCAGGTCCTTTTATTGTTGATGCTTTTACTATAAAATGAATCTTGGAGTTGTCGACCCATCTGTAGACAATTAACAGAGGAAACCAAGCTATTCTTACTGACACTGAGTCATTTTCTCTGACTTCTGTTTCCTTTGACTCAAACAAATCCAACAGATCCAGACAATTAACACAGAATGGTAAGTAGACACATCATTCCAGTTACATTTTCCTGAAGAATCAAAACAAGAATCTGTTAGGAAGAATTGTTTATTTTTCCTTTGCTGATGATTTTGGAAACTCAGGATCAGATGCTATGAAAAGAAATTGTGCTGAATTGTCATATGACCATGACCAGTCAGGTAAATTGAATGGACATTCAATGCTAAATTAAGTGTACTGTGAAGAAAAAATCCCACAATTTCTTTTATAAAAAGAGTAGAAAATTGATGACAGCCAAACTTTTAAACAACTCAATTTTAGTAAGAAAATATAAATTGTTCAAAATTCTAATGGAGTAGAGTAAACTGGCAAAGTGGCATATTTGGGGATTTTGAACAAGCATCACCAACATTTATTCAGTCTCACCAGCAAATCAGCTATAGTTTCCCATGATGTTGACTTCATCCAATAAACAGTGTATCTATAATTTTGAATAACAATGAGACGCTATGATGCCTGGCTAGAGGATTTTATAGATGGCATTCATCTCATGTGTGGTCTTTGAAGCTACCACAATCGTTGTCAACATAGATACAGGGTATTTCATTGGAATCTATGCAAACAGTCCTAAATTAGAAGACAAAGAGATTAACGAGATTCTTTCATGTCATTGAGGCCATGGAATGAGGATTGTGCAAATCTGTTTTTATTACCACACCCTTTTCTGAGGTATATGAGTCTCTGGGCAGGTGGTGACGTTCACACTTAGTAAACACACCTTCATTATCAAACAAATCCCCAATTCCTGACGCTATGAGCTACAACTAAAGCAACGACTATGGTGGTCTGGGCAATAGATGCGGAAGCCTGGGTTATGGCTATAACTCAGCCTGTGGCTGTGGTGGCTTTAGAGACCTAAGATATGGCTGTGGAGGCTACGGGTATGGCTGCTGTCACCCATCATGTTATGTAGGATTTGGATTCTTTGGCTTCTATTGAAAAGAGAAAAAGACTGGTGCTGTGGGAGGTTAGAATCCTAATATAACCCTACTGTTAGCTCTTCTTTCAAGTTTTTTTATTTGCATCAAAATCTGACCGCCTGGCCATGTGTACAATGAAAAGTCCTGAAGTTGATCAACAACAGCTCTTCGTTCCATGTAGAAACTGGGAATTTCACAGGCTGAGGCACCTGTGGCATCTCTGTGGCCAATTTTCAAGAAAGCTATTGTCTTTGAATGAAAGAGCGGACATAATTTCTTCTAATTTATTTCATACTAATGTTCAGTAATTTTAAAGTTACCATGTGGACTGATTATTTTGCTTTAGAAATTATTCTTTTAGGGATGACTCTTTCAGAGGACTTTGTGTTATATTTTTATTAAAACTGTGGTTTCTTCTTTTAGCATCACCTATAATAGTTAAGTTCTAGTTTCTTAAAAATTTTCTAAGTCTTACAACAAAAATCTGTCTAATGGGGAAAAATCTATTTTCTTCTAGTGATGCTTGGAAGGCTGACATGTCCTTGCAGTGCCAATTAGAAAGCTTATAATTACCAGACAAAGGAAGAGATGGCAAGGGTAGTTGAAGTAACTTAGATTTCAGCAAGTATGCTGATTTGAAAAAGATTGTCCTAGACTGTTTATAATATATGACATTTTTTTTCTTTCTAATAAGCTATAATAGAAAAGGAAAACAAAGAGAGAGTTTTTTGGTGTTTATTTACCCAAAGATTTATATAGTTAGTTAAAGGATGATTGAACTAAAGAAAACCAAAGACTAAAAGGTAGCCCTTTGCAAGTCCTTTTGAGGTTAAGCTACTGAGAACCTGCAATGAACAGGCTTCTAGAACTGTGACCAGCACATAACATGAGCTCAATAAATATTTTCTGAATAAACAGAACTAAATTAATGAGAAAAGGGGAAAGTAATTAAAATTTCTGACCTACTACCTGCCAGATATTTTGCAAGGTGTTTTATATATATTTTAACATTTAATTTTCAAAAATCTACTAAACACAGGAATGAAAGTATAAAGAAACATTTAAGTCTTCAAAAAACTCTAAGAAGTAGTTAGAATAGGTGGAGAAATATGGATTTTGGAGACAAAGAGATGGGATTGTGTTCCCTCTTTACTACTAACTATGTGATAAAAGTTGAGTTTCTTAACTTCATTGATACGCTTTTTAATCAATTAACTGATAATTTTTACTTTCAAGAACTGTTGTAAAACTCTACCACACACATATTCATGCAAACAGACAAGTATATATCATGATGTGTAAGACACAGTAGGTGATTGTATTAATTTCCTAGGGCTGCAGTAACAAAGTACTACTAACTGAGTGGCTTAAAACAGAAGAAATTTACTGTCTTATAGCTTGGAGGCTAGAAGTCTAAAATCAAGATGTCAGCAATGCCATGCTCCCTCTGAAACCTGGAGGAGAATCTTTCCTTGCCTCTTCCTAGCTTCTGGAGGTATGCAGGCAATCTTTGGTGTTCCATGGCTTGCAGCTGCATGTCTCTAGTCTCTACCTTCATTGCTACATGGTGTTCTCCCTCTACACACGTCGTATATCTCTACATCCTCTTCTTTCCATGAATGCCTGTCTCTGTGTCCAAATTTCCCATTCTTACAGACACTGGTCATATTGAATAATCATTGAATTAGAGCCCACCCTAATGACCTCATCCCTACTTGATTAAATCTGCAGAGACCCAATTTCCAAATAAGTCACATCCCCAAGTATAGGGCAGGCAGGCTAGGTCTTCAAAATATCATTTGGGGGGCTTAATGCAACCCATAACAGTGATCAATACTTAGTGTTTAACATTACTTTATTTAGACTATATAATTAATAAATGATAGAATAGAAAAAAATAATTCAACATGAGACTTTTGATTTCAGTCTTAAAATTCTTTCTACAATTCTAAGCATCTCTTCGTAGAATTGAAAGAGATTTGAGAAGAGTTAATGATGACTTTGATTTAGAATGGATTGTGTTTAAACTGGCAATTAGAGGGTCATTTATAACTGCCCATTAGAGAGCTTGTGGTTTTAATTTATATCCTCTCATAAATATGTACAGCCAAACAGCCTCATCAACAAAAGCAGAGACATTAGCCCAAGGCAGCTTATAATTGATTTCAGAGAACTGGTTTGTGATTTTTTTACTGTCTGCTCAAATTAACTATGCAAATCAAGATCTTTCCCCAAACTTTCATTGTCGTAGAGATTTCAGCTTTTTAAGATTATGTATGCTTTCTTACCTCTTAGACAAACCTAGTCATTCCAAAAGCATACTTCAGGTTTTCTCCAAATGTCTATTCATAGAAATGACAAAATAAATATTATGTCCCATCAAAATTATACTTTCTCCATCTCTGAAAATTTCTCAACTCAACTTTTGATTTTTCAGCAGGAAATAATCATGTAAAGCCATGTCTTGGGAATTTGAACAGGATATTTTACTCTTCTTTCACATGAATGACAGTTAAAAGATATGTAAAATTGAAAAATTAGAATAATAATTACAATGCGTCTTTTTAGTTGTAACATTCTATGATCTCTTAGAAGAATTCAGGCAATGAAAAATATGATAGTCTTTTCAGGGTTTGGAGTGCAGGAGGGGAAATGGTAAGATTTCTCTCACAATAGCTTTTTCTCCATATTCTTAGGAAACTCTGTTGTTTTAACAAATTTCCTGATGGTTGTATGCTTGATTAGTTGAAAATCACTGAAGAAGCATCCTACTCCAACGTTTGTTTAAAACAATCTGCTACTTCCATTTCCCATATACAAGGCCATTCTTGACAATATTTCCAACAATTTTATCAGTATAACAATTAGAGGCATTCTCCCTACAGATTTACATTTTATCTATTAAGCTCTTAGATTTTCTTTCTTTTTTCCTTCTCCCCAAATCTCCCCAGTATATAGCTGCATATTTTAGTTGTAGGTCCCTCTAGTTGTGGCATGTGGGATGCCGCCTCAGCATGGCCTGATGAGCAGCGCTGGATCCCAGCCCAGGATCTGAATGGGCAAAACCCTGGGCCTCTGAAGTGGAGCGTGGGAACAACCACTCAGCCACAGAGCTGGCCCCTAGATTTTCTTAACGTTAGTGTAAACAGAACTTAAGAACTTTAAGGAAAAAAAACCTATTAAATTCTTTTACTGTTTGCTTGAGAAAGCTAGAGGCAAAGGGATAAACAATTTTGCAAATGTTCCCATTATTAAGGACATTCGGCTTTGGCTAATAAATGTTAGTGTCATTCATGAATCCTCTATTTTGCAAATTTATTTTTAAATCATTCAGTTTTTTTCTTTGTTCAAGACCTGTTGGTTTGCATGCTTTGTCATTTATTTATCCCTATATTTTTTTACATTTGAAAAAATTATGCTTTGGAAACTGCTGAATGACTTTTAAAGGAAATTAGGAAAGTGATACATTTTCACCACTTTTATAAAAAAGGATCATGATTTTGCATCATTTTCCTGAGTAAATTCTATGCTATTTATTTAATAATAAAAGGAAAATGATGTGGATATCATATGAAATTTAAAAAAATACTTTAGCAAGATAATATAATTAATGGTTGGAAAGAATTAGATTGTTTTATAAGAGAAATACTTGATGTTATGAAATCTATTAAAAAAAGAGTGCTTTGAAGATATAACTATCATTTCTTATCAGAGGCACAGATTGGTTTTGAAGAATGAAAGCTGTACAAAAAGAAAATAGAATGCTTTTAAAGCAAGATCAGATCTTGCTCAAATATAAAAGGAATGGTTTTATTGACTTGTTTGTACAATTTTTATCTGGAAAGAGAATTTGATGCATCTTTATCGATTTTTAAATACCGCTCATAAAGGGATATGAAAGTTGCAATGCAGACTTCCCTGTCTATACACTAAATCTTTAGCTTGTGACATCATGAGCTACAATAGAAATTACTAAGGAAGACTGGGGCTATGAGTGCGGATACTAATGGGGCAGTTTCCTTAGCCACATCTGGTTTATAGATGTGGCTCTGGGTATGGTGGCTATCATCCATTCTGTAGCTTGTTCTCTGACTTCAACTGAACTACTGTCCTGATTACCTGATACCTGGGTACTGGAAGCAGATTTGACAAAGTGGACTGTAGGCGCAAGATCACCGTTAATCTAATAGGTCCAAACATTCAACAGCTACATATTTAAAACAACTTATTCCATAGTTATGCTTATGTCATGTCTTCAGACATCCTTTACTTGTGCTTTATAACTGAGAAATAATAGATTAGCATTTAATCACAAAAATTTGGCTTTAAAAAGCCTTGGGTTTGAGTTTGGCTCCACTACTCTCTAACTCTGTGAACCTGAACAGTTAATCTCTCTATGCTTTTATTTTTCTCTCTGAAAAATTGTGTTTAGGGCCTATCTCATAACATTTTGGCAGTTGAATGGAGTCATTAGCCAGTTCCTAATCATAGAGTTGTGACGTTTAAATGAGAATTTTGTTTAAATGAGATGTTTAAATGAAAATTTTGTTCCTTTAATGAGAAAGACCCTTAATTTAAAAAAATATATAGGCAAACATGGATTTTGCTTCCATTCATTTATTCAAGAAGTTACTTTGTTTTTGCTGAGGAAGATTCACCCTGAGCTAACATCTGTGCCAATCTTCCTCTATTTTTTAATATGTGGGCCACCAGCTCAGCATGGCCACTAACAAAGCAGTGTAGGTCCATGCCCAGGAACCAAACCCAGGGCACTGAAGCAGAGTGCACTTAACCCTTAGGCCACTGGGGCCGGCCTTACATCAAATTATTTTCATTTTTCACTCCTAAGAAAATGAGCTGTTGGGGCTGGCCCAGTGGTGCTGCAGTTAAGTTCGCATGTTCCACTTTGGTGGCCTGGAGTTTGCCATTTAGGATCCTTGGTGCAGACCTATGCAACATTTGTTGAGTCATGATGTGGCAGGCATCCCACATATAAAGGAGAGGAAGATGGGCACGGATGTTAGCTCAGGGCCAATCTTCCTCAGCAAAAAGAGGAGGATTTGTGGCAGCTGTTAGCTAAGGGCTAATCTTCTCAAAAACCAAAAAAAAAAAAAAGTAGAAAAGAAAATGAGGTGCTAAAGCAATTATTGTGGTCTCTCGAGCTATTGCTGTGGATATGGCAGCTTAGAGACCTGGCAGATATAACTCTGGGTGGCTGTGGGTATAACTGCTGCTGCCAATCTTGAACAATAGAATTGTTAGATTAAAAGTTTCTGTTGAAGGACTGACATATAATAAATGTGATATTTCAAGTGAGTATCATAAATTTCAAAGTTAGTGTCCAAAAATCAAAAAAGTTAAATGGCCCAACAAACCATAGATGAGATACAGATAGTTTGAGAGTGTGGATGTGGATTGTGCAAATATTATTTATTTTTGAAGAAATGTATTAGTGTCCCTTGAGTCCTCATCTTGAAGAAAATTAGGGTGTGTTCTCTCCCTTATTTGAATGAACAAGGTCCTATTAAAACCACTCATAATGGATTACATTATTTTTATTCAGTTATGTGCACAATAGACTAGAATCTGATTCCTATCTGTGGAATCTAATGGGTGAGAAGGAATGTCTAACTGGCTGCTCTGATAATGGGACTTAAGGATAGGGGGCTACTTTGGCATCAGGCAATAATATTGGAATAATCAGAATGAAGAATACATGTATAATTTACAGAATCCAAGAAAGTGTTCATTGATAGAATCCACATGGAGCCATTTTTGCTGCAGCCACGAGTACCACTTGACATACAAAATTAGACTCTAAAGTCATATTAACAGTGGATTTATAAATACATACTGATTTATAGACTTCTGAATAAGTTTTCCATTTGAGGTGCTAAACAGATACGTAGCTGATGATTTTGACTTTTTCTGTAATCATAATTTTGGTACATTTTTGGAATTGCTTTCAGAGTTGAAGTTGTTTCTCTAGTGAGGATAAATTTGGTGTTTTCAAATATTTAAACGTAATTTAGACATAAAAATGTTCACAGCAGCTTTTTTTGTGGTAGCACAAAGCTGGAACAACTTAAATATCCTTCAATTGGTAAATAGATAAGCAAACTGCCACACACATACAATGGAACTTTACTCACGATAAAAAGGAAAGAACTATTGATATATTAAATAAATTGCATAAATATCAGAGACATAATTGTGAGTTAGAGAAGCTATTCTTAAGGGATTACATAATATTTGATTCTATTTATTTGATATTCTCAAAAAGTCAAAGCTATAGTGATGATAAACACTTTAACGGTTGACAAGGATTATGGGCAGAGGATGGTGTCACTATAGGGTGATAGCACAAGGGAGTTTTGGGGTTGATGGAACTGTTCTGTGTTCTTACTGCAGTGGTGGTTACCCAAATCTATACAGGTACAAAAATTCATGGAACTATACACCAAAAGTTAAAAAAAATGAATTTTCTGAACGATAATGTAATGAAAATGAAATGAAATTAAAAGTAATTTTTGAGACTCCTGGTTTTGGTTCAGAGATATAGACAGTTAGAAAGGTAGAAAATATGAAAATCAATCACTTTTCTTGACCCATCAGAGATTAAAATCAGAAGTCAAATGGCTATCCTGAAATTTGGAGATAGGTGCTTATGGAGAGAAACAGGCTCCAAATATATTCTTTCCTAGGGAAGATGCCAAAAAAGTTACTAAGAAGATTAAATTAGACATTTTGACTAAATGCTTAGGCTTAATATGGGCTAGAATGAGAGTCTGAAGCTATTAGGTGCTACAGTCATATGAGGGTTCCCACAATCTTGCTGGCTTGTCCTCTAGGATCTTCATGATCTCTGTGAGATCATCATGAAGAATTGATAGAGAGACCTAATCCACACCCTGCCCACCTCCATGGTGTTGCCTGGGGAAAGGGAACAGCAACTGAATAAAAAATTTAACCTGCAAGGAGAGTGGCAAGGAGGCTTACATTCTGAGCACACTAGTGGAATATCAGTGTAACTTGGAGAAGGGAATGGAAAACAACACCAGAATTCTACCCAAATACCTTTATTTAAATGCATCCTAGGTAAAAAAGAAAAGCCTCAATCTTCAGGGGGAAGAGATTCCGAACCATAGCTCAAGTGCATTGGTGGATAACCACTGCATCCAGGAAGAAAGAAAGGGAAGAATAAAAAAAGTGCTAAAGAATAAGAGACTCTTAGGAAGCCCACATCCCTGAGACCCAGACTCTGAAATCTATTAGTAATCTAAACATCATCCTCACTCCCTTCCATAACCCCCTTCCATCACCATGGCCACACTAACAAAACTTGAGTACAAATAACAATGGAATACAGCTGGAAGAACTGCAGAGGGAGATGCTCTAAGGAGTAACTCAAAGGTAAGACACAAATCCAAATGTTGGGACAATCAAGAGGAATCTGAAGTCTCTCACACTATCAGCAACAACAAATTTCCACTCTGGTAACTATGCCACCAAAAATATCTTCAAACACAGCCAAAAACCTGCCTACATCATGCAAATCCACACATTAAAGGCCTAAAAGAAAATTCGAGTTCATCTCTAAGAAAGCAGAATCTCCAATCCTATCCAATATGTCAAGCTTTTAGAAAAAAGTTACTAAACATACAAAAAGGCAAGAAAAATCACAATCTTAAAAGGGTAAGAAATCATCAGAACAAGACACAGATATGATGCAAGTATTAGAATTATCTGAGAGGAAATATAAAATGATGATTAATATGTCGAAGACAATAATGGAAAAGGTGGACAAAATGCAAGAACAGAAAAGTACTTTCACTATGGAAATAGAAAATAAAAGAAAAATCAAATATAAATTCTAGAAATGAAAAATACAACAGAAATGAAGATTATCTTTGACATGCTCATTAGTAGATTCAACACAGCCAAGGAAAGAATCCGTGAACTAGAGGAGAGCACAACCAAATCTATAAACACTAAAATGCAAATAGAAAAAAAATGGAAAAGAGAAAAGAACAGAGCATCCAACACCAGAAGAAGAGAGAACAAGGCAGAAGAAATATTTGAAGAAATAAGGTATGAAAATTTTCCAAAGTTAGTGACAGACACCAAACCATAGATCCAAGAAGCTTGGAGAACAGAATATCAAGCAGGATAAATACCAAACCCAACTAAACCAAACACACAAACAAACAAAAAATGCAACACACCAAGATATATCGTATTCAAACAGATGAAAGCCAGAGAAAGAATATCATGAACATACCCAAGAGAGGGGGCTCATCTACACAGGAATAAGGATAAGAATTACAGCTTATTTCTCATCAACTACCACAAAATCAAGAAAATGGATTGAAATCTTTAAAATCTTGAAATTAAAGTAAAACTACCAACCTAGAATTCTATGTCTAGGGAGCACATGCTTCAAAAATGAAGGAGAAATAAAGACGTCCTAAAAATCACAAAAACAAAAATAAAGCAACAACAAACTGAAGAAAGTCCTTGCCAGAAGATGTACTCTAAAAGAATTGTTGAAAGAAGCCCTTTGGACAGAAGGAATATGAGTTAGGTCAGAAGATTTCTGCACAAAGAATCAAATAGCACAAAAAATGAAATGAGTAAAGGTAAAATATTTTTTAAAATGTTTCTTATTTTCTGTAAAAGACAAGTGACTGTTTAAAGCAATAATAGCAACTATGCATTAGGTATTTACAGCTTTTGTAAAAGCAAGATGTATGACAATGATATGAAGATGGAAGGGAAGAATGGGGAGTATTCTGTTATGGGGACTTTCACTGTATGTGAAACAGTAGTATATATAATTTGAATGTGGATTCAGATTATTTAAACATGAATACTGTAAACTCTTGGGTGACTAGTAAGTAGATTAAAAAAGCATAAATTACAGTATCAATAGAGGAGATCAAATGGATTCATAAATAATACTAAATAAAAAGCAGAGAAAACAGAACAAGAGAAAACAGTAGCAAAGAAAAAAAATGCAGTCACTATAAAAAATTGGTAGATTGGGGGCCAGCCCCGTGGCATAGTGGTTGAGTTTGATGCACTCCACTTTTGTGGCCCAGTTTCACAGGTTTGGATCCTTGGCACAGACCTACATCACTCATCAGCCATGCTATGGCGGTGACCCACAGATAAAGTGGAGGAAGATTGGTACAGATGTTAGCTCAGGGCTAATCTGCCTTAAGCGAAAAAAGAGGAAAATTGGAAACAGATGTTAGCTCAGGGATAATCTTCCTCAAGGAAAAAAATGGTTAGATTGGAATCAAACTACATTAAAAAGTTCTTTAAATGTGAATCATCTAGTGATACCAGTTTATGAGCAGAGATTGTCACAGTAGATTTTTAAAAAAGCAAGATCCAATTATATGCTGTGTACAAAAAGCCCAATTTAAATGTGAAGACTTAAATAAATTAAAAGTAAAGGAGTGGAGAAAATATACAGTGTACATACTTAATCAAAAGAAAGCAGAGGCAACCATATTAATCCCAGAGAAAGCAATCTTTAGAACAAGGATGTTTATCAGAGATAAAGAAGAACATTACATAATGAAGAATGGGTCACTATCTTCATACCTCAAACACATATGTATCTTAGTTCTCCTTCTTAAACACATATGTACTTAACAAAAGAGTTTCAAAGTACATGAAGCAAAAAGTGATCAATCTGAAGTTAGAAACAGACGTGCATAATTATAGTTGGAAATTTCAACACTCCTGTCTCAGTAATTGATAGATCATATAGACAGAGAATCAATAAGGATATAGATGTCCACTATCAACCAACTTGATCCAATATTTATGGAACACAAACACATTTTCCTCATGTGTACATGATATGTTCACCAAGAAAAAACACATTCTAGGCCATAAAACAAATCTTAAGAAATTTATAAGAATAGAAATTATACAAAATCTGTTCTCAAGCCATAACTGAATCAATTAGAAATCCATAATAGAGACATAACTAGAAAATTAACAAATACTTGGAAATTAAACAATACACTTCTAAATAACCCATGAGTCAGAGAGGAAATCTCAAAGTAAATTAAAAATATTTTGAAATAAATGAAAATGAAAATACAACATGTCAAATTTGTGCATTACAGCTATTGTAGTTGCTAGAGGTCATTTTATACCATTAAATGGATATTAGAAATGAAGTGAGCTCCAAAAACAGTAATCAATGTCTTCATGTTAGGAAACAAGAGAAGGAGGCAAATTTACCCCAAACAGGCAGAAAGAAGGAAGTGATAAAAATTTGGGCAGATATCAATGAAATTGAAAACAGGGATATGATAGAGAAAAATCAATGAAGTCAAAAGCTGGTACATTGAAAAAATAAATTAAATTGATAAATGTCTAGGCATGCTAAACAAAGAAAGGGAAATGGAGAAAATACAAATACCAAAATCAGAAATGAAATATGAGACATCACTACTGATCTCACAGATATTAAAAAGGAAAGAGGACAGAGCAGTTTCTAATTCATTCTATAAGACCAACATTATCCTGATGCCAAAACTAGACAGATAATACAATACAAGAAAACTCAGTAACTATTTACTTCATGAAAATGGATGCAAAAATCCTGAACAAAATTTTAGCAAGTTGAATCCACCAATCTATGAAAAGAATAATGCTCCACAACAAATCCCAGGAATGCAAAGCTGCTTCAATATTTACAAGCTAACCAATGCAATACTAACAGTCTAACGAAGAAAAAACCCTCATTATCATTTTAATTGATATAGAAAAAATTTTGACAAAAGTCGACATACATTTATAAAGACTCTTAGCAAATTAGGAATAGAAGGACACGTCTTCATGCTGATAAGAATATCTGTAAAAGCCTGATTAACATCCTACTCAATGGTAAAAGACTAAACGTTTTCTTTCTGAAACTGAGAACAAAGAAAGATATCCAATCTCTGCATTCATATTCAATATTAAATGGGAAGACAGTAAAATAAGGCAAATAAAAGACATACATGTTAGAAAAGTAGAAAAATTGTCCCTGTTCACAGATTACTTGATTGTATATGTAGAAAATCCTAAAGTATACAAAAAAACTCCTACAGAATTAATAAGTGAGCTTACCAAGAGCACAGATTGCAATGTCTAAACTAAAGCAAATATCTAAGGGACTCAAGTCATTAAGTTATAGTATAAATAAAACAGGAATCTCATATTTCCCCAAACATTTTTCAACAATTGTGCAGTGCATCCAATTAAAGAGATACTAACATACAAAGAAGTGGTATAGTTAAAAAGAAAAACATTTTATCTTATAAACTACTGAAAGGTGGCTTAAGCTATAAATGAGAAAGAATCTTAAGGATGAGTCTTCAGCTTATATTATAGCGGGTTCATGAAAATGGGTCTAATGTCTCATCTTTTTCTAACTGGCTAAACTTTGAAGGTGAAGTGAGAGCAATTGAGGAATCGAAGGCATAACTACTTCACTTTCCACTGTTTCCAATAGAGAAGAGTCTTGTGCCAGTGTGGTACACCACCAGCAAAAGTATAAAAAGAGCAGGATGTTATGTTTAAATGTGGTAGTAGAGAACAGCTCCAGATTCCCTGAGGACCTCAGAGTAACACAAGAGTGTCCAAAAGCTCCTGGCCTTCATGCAAAGCAACAAACAAAGAAACCCAGATTTAATTCCAGGACCCCATTACCAATGAGCTTCCATATCAATTACTCTGGTGGTCTTGGCCTGCAGCCCTGATGATTTTGGAATCCTAAGATGTGGATGTGGCCATGACTCTGGTTATATTGGCTGTTGTAGATTCAGCTAGTGCTGCTATGGTCCCTCTTTCTATAGAAAATATTGGTGATCTGGGTTCCACTGAAAAATCTGTCAATCACTAAAACATTAGAAACTTTCTACAATGCTAAACAGTGAACTTTGTCTCTTTTTTCCTTCCTGTCTTCAAAGTCAAGCATATTGTTAACCTCACTAGTTGCAAAGACTGTTAACATCACACATTGTTACAGAAGGCACTTAGAAGAAACCAGGGCAAGAAAGATTTATGGCACTCAGCAGCGTCATCAAAGGAACTGGAGTTCCTTTCAGAATGGCTGCATTTTGGAACTGTTGCTGCTTCATTGGTCCACTTGTGGCAGCTTGATGCCTGTTTCCCAATAAAGTTTCTTCACTGGCATAAAAAACTTGGTTTCATTTTTGTTTATGTTAAAGATTTTCTTACACATGTGTTTATATTTTTGTAAAGCCTAAATAATTTTCTTAAACATATATACTTGTATGTCAATAGATACGATTATTTTTATTGTCAATATTTTTTTAAAAATTCTGCCCACAGAAGTATTTAAAATTAACATGTTTTATCTGATTTTGCTCAGACTGATGCTCTTTATCTGATCAGACATCCAAGAGAATCAATGAATTCAGATATTCTTAATATCCTCTGAAATTTCCCCCTCTTATCCCACAAATAAAAAGTTTATTTTTTCCTTTCCTTGTCCATAATATAATTAGTGACCATCAATAATCCTCATTGCTATATAGGAGAGGGGTCTTCCTTTGTGTTACATTTTTTCCTTGACTTGCCTGCATCTCAAAAAGGAAGACTCTGTGTTCTGGGGCTTGAGCAGTATTTGTCTCCCTGTTTGTTGATGGCAGTTTCACTTGTTGACTGAATCCTGCCTAGGGTCCTGTCTCTGTGCCACTTCCCTAGGTAGAGAGCCTGAGATTTCTCACAATCTATGTTATGCTTGGCTTTGTTGAAAATTTTCTTATTTATACATTTGGATTTAGATGCTGAGTCACTCCTTTTCTCCTTATTTGACCCCTGGCATTTGCCTCTCAGTATACCCTTGACAGGTTTCTGAAGTGCCCTGGTCCCTGTCTTCAACCTTCAACTGCTTTTGTGTTCTACTTCCCAATTTTAGGGCCTTATATTACTATCCTTATTTTTTTTTAATAATTCTTGTCCCCTATTTCGACCATAAACTATGGACCTCATCAAATTTCTACTGTATGTCATCCTTGTTCTCACTTCCACTCTTACCAGGATAGTATCCATTGTACAGTATTCTTATCATGCCTCTGCTACATGCTTAAATCTACCAGTGGTATTGGTCTTTGGAACTCAAGCCCCTGCTGAAATCTGACACTTTCCCTACTCCACGCTTGTTCATATACAGGTGTATTGGTCCAGAGAAATACAGCCTTGTTGAATTTTCTAATGTGAAATTTACAATTTCAAATGTTAATTAGGCATTCAGCTCTGCCCAGAAATTCTTCCCAATTTTCCTACTAAAGTCACTTTCCCACTGTCTAAAATAGCTATTTCATCCCTCTTCATTCTTCAAACTTCAGACACACACACAAAAAACTGCCTTATACAACTCATGACTTGTTTCAAATGTCGTTGAAAAATTAGGAACAATGAAGAATTAAACATCTACCAACAGTCTTTGTATTTGTTCCCTATTGCTGCTGTAACAGATAATCAAAAACTTAGTCGTTTAAAACAACTCAAATTATTATCTTGCAGTTTCTGTAGGTCAGAAGTCCAGGAACAGAGTGGCTCAGGTGACTATCTACATAGAGTCTTGCAAATCCAGAACCAATTTTTCATCAGGGCTGCATTCATTTCTGGAGGTTCTTGGGATAAATTTGCTTGCAAGCCCCTTGAGTTGCTGACAGAATTCAGTTCCATGCGGTTGTAGGACTGAGGTTCCCATTTCTTTTCTCAGCCTCTAGAAGCTGACAGTATTCCTTATCTCGTAGACCCCATTCCCCCATCTTCAAAACTAGCAATGGCAGGTCAAATCCTCCTCACAGGTCCAATATCTGACTTACATTTCTGCCTCATCTCTCCTGCCTTTCTCTTCTGACATATCTGACTTCTCTGCCTTTTTCTCCTGCTTTTAAAAGTTCATGTGATTACATTGGGTTCACACAGATAATCCAGGATAATCTCCCTAATCAGCTGATTAATAACTAACCACATCTATAAAGTCTCCTCACAGCAGTACCTAGTTCATCTTTCATTGAATTATGAGGAGATGGAAAACATGATGGTGTGTCCTTAGAATTCTGCCTACCACGATCATTCCTCAACAAATGCACAATCTATCTTCTACACATTTAGAGTGCACGAACAGCCCTTGTCTGTCTAGAAGCTCTTCTTCCACTTGTGTACTGGATGCTCTCCTCTCTCCCCCATTCAGACCTCTTACTTTTCAACTACCCTTCAGCAGCATGTACACTGAATTTACTCATTACTCCTTACTGAAAAGCTTTCTTCATTTATCTCCTGATTACTACAGTCCGCACATTTTCCTCCTATGACATTGACAATGCCCTCTCAGGCTCCTATGCCAGATTCTTGTTCTCTTTCCTGCATTTACATGCTAGAAGTCCCCAGGGCTGAACTCTCGTCTATCTACCCTCTCCATCTATTCCATGCAGTCTCAAGGTATAAACAATTTGAATAATTATGTCTCTCCAATTTATAACTCTTGCCCTAACTTCTTCCCTCAAGCTCTGCGCTGCATATCCTACTATCTATTTAATGTTTTAAATAAACATCTCTTATGCCCACATCAGAACTCTCAATCTTTTTACATTTGGCCTCCACCATGGCTTTCACTTAATTATGCCAAAGGCATTCAACAAATTTCTTAAGCCTTAAACCAAGATGTTACCCTTTATTCCTGTTTTTCTTATACATGCCATTTATGTCCTATCCACCAGCAAACCTTTGTAGAGTCCACCACCATCTCTTGCCTGAATTACTGCAATAACCTTGGACTCTAAGCTTCCAATTTTGAGCTCTTACGTTGTCTTTTTATAATTTTATTATATATTTTATATTATAATATATAATAGATATAACTATATATAGATAAATTTATTTATGTATAAAAATTACTCTATATTACATATCATATATTTTATATGATAGATCATATATTTTGTATTATAAAATAATGTATCATAATATTAGCATTTGCCCCTATGCTGCTGCTTCATATATAATTTCTTATTTCCTTCACACACATCTTCTCTAATAAATAATCTATTTATTGCTTTCTCCCTAGGATGTAATCTTAATAAGGATGAGGATTTTTCGTTTTAAGCTTTATTTCTAAACATAGAAAATTGGCATAAAAGGAGCTCTAAAGAAATATTTGCTGCTGAAAAATCAAGTAAATACCTGAGTCCCACAGTTGAGAGCTCTGTCATATCCCTAAGTTATTACTTCTCAACCTTTGCTATACTCTGGAATCTTCTGGGGAGCTTTTAAAAATATTGATGCTTGGACCTTATTCCAACTAAATAAGAATTTCTGGATCTGGGATTGGCCATCCTCCTCCGTGAGAGAATATAAAAAGCCCCATTAGGTGCTGGCATTATGAGCTTCTATAAAACTACTTTTGGAATCTTGAGTCCCGTCACTGTCTCTGGTTCTAACTACAGATTGATGGTCATGGTGAATATGGCTGTGTCCTTCACTGTGCTCTCTTTCTATGAAAGATATTTGTCCTTTCTATGCTACTGAAAAACTTGTTATATTGAAGCTCAAAACTGTTATATCATCAGCACAATCTATTTACTCTACTGAGTTCTTCAATCTTGTCAATATTATTTTCACTTTGGACTCATTTAATTTCAACTATTTTATTTGGAGCCTACCTTTGGCCATAACAGGTAAAAACCCACCAAAAACTACTCACCTGAACTAGCTTCAATACCAGGGACTGATTTTTCTCATTATTGTAGCTCATTAACATAGTGCTAACTTTCTTATTTAAGGTAATAATCCTGGTCATATTTCCAATAAACTTACTTATTGCCATTGCAAATTTTGTTTCTTGTCCATGTGTTAAGATGAGCATGTTTTATGTAAGTTTTGCAATATCTAAGCAATATATTTTCATACTGAACAATTATTTTTCCTCTGATATTATTTTTCTTAGGAACAATTCTTTAGAAATTATTCTCATAATAATTTAGATAAGACAATTTCTTTAAAAAGAGCTTTTAGGGCTATTCAGTACTTCTCACACCTTTGACAAGTATTCTAATTTTCTATAGACGTGGGGCTCAGCTAACTGCCTTAAAACTTGAATTTAGTTACTTATCCTTGACTTGCATTCTTGTAGCTTAGGTCTCCAGAATTTCTCCGTCCTTTCTGTAAATTACGGAGAACTACAAACTCTGGCACTAACTCATAGCAAATGTTGCTAAATAATTTATTTTGGTCACTTTGACTAATGAGGATTTTTCACTGGTCCTATCACTTTATGAAGAGCTCTGCCCTCACTATCTTGCCATATTTTTGGAAATTCTGTTGGGAACATTTGCTATGAACTAAGGTCAAATTCATTGCAGCAGTATACAACTAGAGAAAATTCATATACATGTTGCTTTTTCCCTCAGCTTCCAATTATTGAGAATCCACTTTATTTAATTACATCTTTAACTACTCAATCTTTCAGAAAAAAAAATTGTTACCATGATAGTGATAAGAAAATAGAAGCAGGTTAAGTACTTTCTTAAGGTCAAATAGCAATGGTGCAGCAGTAGCAAGAGTTTGACAGAATTTGAGACCAAGGAACGTCGACTCCGAAAAGCATTAACTGAAAGAAAATATAATAAAATTTAAACTTAGCTTAAAGTCATAAAGGAGCTAAATAATTTTTTGTGCATTTTTCTTAGGAAATTAATAAAAAATGACAGTAATTCTGGCTACTCTTCTCAAGGATGAATTAAAAACATCCTTCTGTTGATGCAGTCCTTTGAACTAAGAAGGAGTACCTTCATCATCAAGACTGGTCCCCAGTTCCTATGAGCTACCACAGTAACAGCTATGGTAGGCTAGGCTATAACTGGTCTTGATGCATTGGTGGCCCCGGTTTAAAATCTGGTAGATTCAATGATTTAGGTAATGACCAACAACAACTTTCTTTTTGTGGAATAAGTTGTTTCTTTACATTCCATTCAAAAATTCTTTGATCTCTCAGTCCTTTAGACCTTCGTTATTGCAAGTCTATTTCTTTTTTTGTTCCTTCAATGCCATCCAAATCATGCATAGTCTAGACCTCTTTATTGCAACTGCTCTCCTGGTAGCCTAGCATGGACCA
Source organism: Equus quagga (assembly GCF_021613505.1). Taxonomy (NCBI): domain Eukaryota; kingdom Metazoa; phylum Chordata; class Mammalia; order Perissodactyla; family Equidae; genus Equus; species Equus quagga. The sequence goes on from NW_025802777.1 coordinate 12,160,699, forward strand.
CTAATGAAGCAATCATATTGTCAACTGCATACTCAGGACCGAACTGAAATAAGAGGACCTATTTCTTTGATTTAGAATTTTACCCATCTAGAGGGACTTTCTTTTATCATTGCCATATTGTCAACATTGTACTAACCTCCCTATTGCGTGGTGAAAATTTCTTTGCCTGTTTCCAATAAAATTACCTTATTGACATAGCGAAAGTGATTTAAATTTTATTTATTCATCTAAAGGGACTTTTTCCACTTAGGCTTTGCCATTATTTTTACAATGAACAATAAATTTTGCTTTGAATTATGTTTCTTATTAATGGTTGCTTATAAAAGACTTTAATAAAGCTTCCTTATAAAATTCCATCTTTCTTTCTTAGAGTGAGACAACCTTAATATAATTTAAATATTTTAAAACTAATTAAGTGTAGATTTTCCACAAAATGATACAGACAATGCTCTTTCATTTAATAGACATAAATTCTCAGATATCTTTTTTCTTGTCATTTCAGTTTGATTGTGCACCTTTAAGTATCTTCAAGGGAAGATATATGAGAAGGGCACTATGTTTATTCCACTGACATATTACTTTTGTTGGATGAGAGAGGAGTAAAGTATTCAGGGCTTGTTGCTCTATGCTTAGGGAGCTTTGTTGCAATGGTCAAAAACAGAAATGGAAATTATTATTCTCTTTGCACATTTATGAAAATTCATATTTTAACAGACTGGGAAACTCAAGCCCACATAATGTATGACAGGTAGAAACAGGATTTGAATGGAAGGTCTGCATGGATCCATATATTGGGCTCTCAACTAATGTGCTCTTATATCGTCAAACCCATTCCAAGAAGTAAATAGAAAAATATAACTTCTGGCTTAGGAGGAGAGCTCCGGCTCTTTCTAAAGGAAGAGAATGAGAGCTAAAGACTAGAAAGATTAGAGATGATGCAAGAAGACAGATTGCACCTAGTAATCCATTTAGGCTGTGTTAGGCACAGTCATAGGTTTTGAAGACTTCGAAGTGATTACCTTTTATTAAAAGACTCTGGCATCATTCCACTCTCTGTTTCTGTGAGTTCAGCTCTTTCAGATTCCACATACAAGTGATATCATACAGTATTTGTCTCTCTCTGGCCAGACCCTTCTTGTACTGGAACTTGTATAACTCTCAAACTTAAGTATCTTCTATATCAGCTCTGTTCCAACTACACCAATATGCTCATTGAGAATACGTATAGCTTAGTCTTGCCTCAGAGCATTAGCTAAAGTCATTGCCTCTTTCTAGTTTCTCCCTCTCTCTTTGATGTTTTATAGAATCTTATACATCCTTCTCATCCAGTGTGTCCCACCTTCTCCAGAATTCTTTGATGAATCTAGCCATGGGAATCTTAATCTTTTTTGAACTGCTTTTGAAATAGGGGTCACTAGCTCTTATTTTGCATTTCTCTATATTCCCTTATATGGCTCAATCTGTCCCCCATCCAGCCCACCTATCTCCAGCCTACAATACTCAGAAAATCATAGACACCCCCATACACGCATGCACATTTTGAGACCACAGCTAAAGGACAGGCTTTCTAAGTCCACGAATGGCCATTTTTACCTTTCCCTTTTATCATCTGCTCTTTCCAAAGCGAAGTGAATTAACTTTCATATTCCAGACAGTCAATAAAATTTGCTTAAATAAATCTTCATTTCACTTTATTGCCTTCTGTGTGCAATGTAAACTTTGAAGTCTTCCATCCTATAAAAAACTGCTCTATTTTCTATTAAATGAAAGTTTAGACTTGCCATTTTAGCTCTGAATGGCAAGAGTTTAGAAGTTGTCACTCTAGTCCTTGCAACAAGAAAAAGCTGAACAAACTAAAAATCGATGACTTTTCTAGAACCAAGCAGAGAATTGAGTTTGCAGGACAAGTCACCTCCAAAATCCAAAGAGATGAGAGACACAGAGTCACAGCTGAGATCTGCTTGCCAGCAGAAGAAGCCTCTGGAGTCATAAGCTGGTATAAATACTTAAGCTGTAATTTTGACAAATTCCTGGAGGCTGAGGGTTGGTTAGCGTAAAAGTGAGAAACTCCTAGGGGCTTCAGTTTTAGAGGGGCCCACATTTTTATGGCTTTATCTATAAGAACTCTACCAGGTTCTGACTGAAAATTTGAGAAGGATCGTCTCTTTGCTCTGGCAGGGGGAGAGGAAGAGCAATCCTTGTGAAATACATCCATAGCCTTTCCCATAACCAGAGAGGTCTAGACAGAAGGGAAATGGACTACCAGAGCCTAGTCCCAGAGCCCTGGGGGAAGGGCATTCCCCTTATTCAAACCCTCTCTGGCTTTCCTGTCTCACAAAAGGCACAGCTGACAAATTAAGATTTGGTTTGATTTCTGCCTTCCAAATCTCATGCAAAATGTTTCTTTCAACCCTAGTTAACCTGTAACTATACAGGAAGGGGCATTCTTGAAAACTCATCTCAGATTAATTAAATTGTCGAAACACAATCTGACAGAATAGATGTGTTTCTTAGGAACTGCAGTGTTAAGGGGTTGAATCATCTCCCTAAAAAGATATGTTGAGGTCTTAACCTCAGGTACCTGTGAATATGAATTTATTTGGAAACAGGGTCTTCATAGATGTAATCAAGTTAGGATGAGCTCATACTGGATTAGGATGGGCCTTAAAGCCAATGGCTGATGTTCTTATAAGACAGAGATTTAGACACACACATGCACACACACACACACAGAAGGATGAAGCCCATGTGATGATTGAGGCAGAGATTGGAGTGATGTAGCAGCAAGATAAGAAATGCTAAGAATTACCAGTAACCACCAGAAGCTAGGGAGAGGCAAGAAATGATTCTTCCTCAGAGCCTTTATGGGAAGTATGGCCCTGCCAATAACTTGATTGTAGACATTCAGCCTCCAGAACTGTGAGAACATATATTTATCTTGTTTTAAGGCACCCAAATTTGGTAATTTGTACAACAGTCCTAGGAAACTAATACAAGAAGTATTATCCATATTGGGACTGGAATATCCTCCTTTAGAGTTTGTCTTTCCCAGCTAGAATGACTGAAATGTGGTCACACAAAAAACACAAAAATACTGGAGAATATTTCCCACATTTTTTTCTGGATAAGCTGTCTTTAATTTGGGGATTAATTTCAACTATTCATGATTATTTAATTCACAGGACTCTGGTTTATTGAAAGTCAAAGAGGAGAAAAGATAGAAAAATATAATGCTTAAAATGGACAAAAATTGAGTGTAAGGAGACATGAAGAAGATATTATCTGGCATTGATAAACATTGTAGGAAATGCCAGAAATGATCTAACTATTGCAAGGGAGCCTAAAAATTATATTTTAACCATAGATATATGTGTAATCTTAAGTTATGACAAAAAGAAAATGAAAGTTGAAATATTTTCAAAGGAAAAATAAAACATACCACACATATTTTAACATATTTTAAACTATCCCTAATAAGAAAGGCAGGGCTTAATGGGACTGATTTTCAACAAAGAGACATTGTCAAAAAGAATGAGGCTCCTTTGTTGTGGTTTACCACACCCACACTGAGGGAGTATAAAAGTCCAGTGAGGCTGCTGATACTCATTCTCAGGAAACTCACCTTCCACATCCAACCGTATCCTCAACCTCTGACACAATGAGCTACTACTACGGCAACTGCTATGGTGGCCTTGGCTATGGCCTGGGTGGTTTTGGTGGCCTGGGCTATGGCTATGGTTCCAACTATGGTCTTGGAGGCTGTGGTGGTTATGGCTGTGGCTACTTCCGCCCCTCTTTCTATGGAAGATACTGGTCTTCTGCATTTTACTGAAAACACTGTCCATCTGTGATGATCTGTTTCCTTGATCCAGAATTCAACACTCAGGCTGGCGATCTTCACTCCTACTCTGCTATTGGCATGAATCTTCCTTCCTTGTCCTTTCTGTGACATTTCTAGGAATATTTTTCCAATAAACCTTGTGAACTTTCTAAACCTTGTTTTTTATATTTGCCTGTCTAAATGCACGTTTTATTCATAATTGGGGCATATCTGAGCAATCTATTTCATTGAAACATATTTTCTCCATACAATTGTTACTTCCTTAGAACTGATCTTATTTTTAACCAGTGACTCCTATGTCTCGTGTGATAGCTTGCTTAGACCTTGCTCCCTTTTTCATTTGACATCCTACAGAAACAAATTTATTTAGGAACAATCTGATTCTCATGAATATAATGAAATCTCCTTTGCAAAGCTATTAGTTTAATGTAATAATTACTTTAAGCTCAGTATATCAAGAAAAGAATATTTTTGAGCATATTTACTCTTTAAATGCTGTGTTTTTAGTGAGCTTTGTAAGCAAGAGCTGTCCACGCCTTTTCGCTCAGTCTTTGTTCAGTGTGACCCTCTACCAGGTGCTTCCTTGGAAAACAGCGACAAGGATATACATTGTTTGAGTCTTTACTCCCTCCGCATCCCCACCCCAAACACACACGCACACTGTCCAGGTAGCCAGCTTCAATTTTTATAAAAGAAAATAGAGGACCTGGGAATTTTTTCTACGTTCAGACTTTCTTTATTGTTTTATCACGTTAATAAGTAACTATTTAACTTTTCAGATTTTACCCTACTTTTCTTAATAAATTTTGAAAAAGCCCTGAGGCTTGAATTAATGTTTCCATAATTTTTCCAGCTCAGGTTGAGTAGTCGTGTTCGTTCCTCCGTTAAGTCTTGAGAAGGACTTGATTGCAGGTGTTTTCTTTGGAGACTTTCCTCAAACTTGAGGCTGGTTTTTGGGTTTTATCTTGTATTTGGCATCTTCAGCTCCCTAATCTTCATTTTTTAATTAGGCACAGCGTGATTCCCAATATAACCCTCATTTAACTAAGTAACTTACACAAGTCTTCATGGAGCTCCAGTGATTCTCACTCAGACTTCAGTAATGTCTTCATAATCTAAGAGTTTGCACTGACTTTTTTATGATTTAGTAAATTGAGGAATGATTTGGATAAAAAGTTTCACTGAGTCAAGCTAGAAATAAGACTCTTCAATTTGATCATTAGCACTAAATCCAACCTGACGGGAAATTTTAAATAATGGAGTTAAATTCAAAGCAATAAATAATAATTAAAAAGTTACAAACCTAATACCTATTTATTCAGAAAGAATCTTTCTATCTAATAGATATATACTCAAATACTTACAAATTTTCTGTATTTAAAATTTTTCTCATAACCGTAGTTTCAAAAACAATTAAATGTTTTATTTTGGGAGGACTATGGTACTTAAAGAACATGGATAAATTTATTGAATAGGACCATACTTCATGTACACCTTGCTAAACTATTATTCTAAACAAATTAAAGAAAGGCTTAGCCAAAGAAGAGAATAGGAAGTGCATTGCCATAGGGATGAAAAAAATATTATCCATATGTTGAAGAAAGAATTGGAGCTTTAGGGTCAGTGTTGGGTTATTAGAGTGAATATAGCATATGTACATACTTAAATAATAAATAAAATGATTTGTATTACATATTGTCATAAATTTTAAAAACAGTAGTGGCACAGGACAAAAAAGATTTTAAGGAAAATAATTGCAAGTCACATAAAATTCTGTAATCTTGGCACATACCAAGGAAGTCCCAACTCAAACACTGTGCTATGCATGGGGATGGAATAAAAAGGAAAGGAATTTAACGAGATGCATTTCAAGAATGTCATGTAGATTGATTATACGAATGACAATAAAGAAGAGGAATGCAATTTTAGCCCATGTTTGTAGGTGAAGATGCCTGAATAAAGTTGCTCCTCCTGATCATATGAATAGAGAACTAGATATACTATGAGTAGAAAAAAATTCAAGACTGATCTCAGGCTATTGCATGTACACTGTCATTCTGATTGCCAAATGAAAATATCTTGTTGACAGAGCATTATATGATTGATGTTTTTATCAAATTGTACTTTTATGTAATTTTTACTTATATATTAGTTGTAATTATCAAGAGACACCTCAAAAGCCACTTTATTTGCAGCAGATAATTGCATCTTAATTTCAGAGTAAAGGAATCAAAGTGACTTTCCAAAGTCAGTTTTAGAACCAAAATAATTTTATAAGATTTTCTTTGTAGTATTATAATTAAGTTGCCTTGGTGTGCTCTCATTCCTGGATCTTTACCAATATGTTTCCCTTTTAATTGATTGTTGACTGATTAGAAATCCAAAGGAATAGATTTCATCATAATTACTTAAATTTACGCATTTTAAATAAATGTACTGAGTAATCTTAGGGCCCGATACACTTTATTTAAAAAAAAAGACAAGTTAACCTAAAGGAGTCTAACACAATACATTAAATAGGAAAAAATAATGATTATGGCTTGCAAATTTTATACTTCTCTCTAAACATTTGCACAGATACCACTGAACTTTAGTAATGTATTATTTCTAAATGTTACAAGTTTTATTTCAATTTGCTAAATTGGAGGCATACAAAGACTTAAACATATCCTTTTAAAACTCTTTTCCTTCCAAAAAACAAATGATGGTGTTAACGGAGTTCATCCTTGTCAGTCCTTGTTTCTTATTTCATTCTATAATAGGATATTGTAAATCTTCTCAAGTGGTCCTCTTGCTTTCAAGAATTCACCATAAAATCCACAGTAGAGACAAAATATATATTTATAAAACATCATTTCTCTCATTCCATAGCCCTAAAAATATTATAGAATATAGTGTATGACCCACCTTAGTCTTAAGTTAATGTGTTTCCCAACCATCAATTATTCTTTATTTAAACTCTGTGTTCCAACCACAATGTTTTGCTCATTGAGGACAAAGCTTGCTTACCTTTGTGTCTGCTCATAAGCTAAGGCCATTTTTCTTGCTCTTCCTCTCTTCTCACTTTGTAGAAATCTTTTTTTTTTTTTTTTGCTGAGGAACATTAGCCCTGAGCTAACATCTGTGCCAATCCTCTTCCACTTTATATGTGGGTTGCCATCACAGCATGGCTGATGAGTGGTATAGATCCGAGCTGGGGATCTGAACCTGGGAACCTGGGTCACCAAAGAGGAGCATGCTGAAACTAACCACTACACCATGGGCCATACATTCTTTCAGATGCAACTCATTTCACACTTCTCCAGAATTCTTTTGGAAGACATTGCAGCCGTTATAATAGTTAATTCATCTAAGTCACTCTCGAAATGAGTGTAACTATCTATCATTTTACTCTTCCATATACTGCTTTGTGGCATTTATAAGAGAAAACACATGCATGCATTCATTCAGACACACCAAAACTATGCACACATACATACAACAAGAAGAGACATGCGCACACATGTTTATGAGTACAATTAAATTGCAGGATTTAAGATCCATGGGGTGGTCATTTATTAATCATTTATCATCTCCCTGACCAAAGGCTTATGTTACTTTTTTCATAATAAATTGTAAATATGAGTATTTTATTGAGTATATTTGTATTAATTGTGATTCTTTTTGCAATTTGCAATTGAAGCATTCCTTCGTATAAAGATCTCTTTCTGGAAAAAAATCTTAAAAATTAAAATGGGCATTTCAAGAAAAAATAAATTTAAAAAATCAACAGATATGTATTTGGTTCACTTTTGGAAGGTATCACATTAGGTGACAGACACCTGCCCTCAAAAATGTTTTTAAACAAGTTATGGTAATGAGTTAAAAAATTAACAACAAATTCTACGAGAAGCAGTGTCAATTTAAAAGAGTAGCAGTGAGCTCATAGGTATTTGTGGCCTAGAATTGTTGAAGGAAGCTATGAGGAGAAGAGGGAGTTACTTTAGAGTGAGAAAGAATGAGTGAGAGAAAGCTTAGAGTGAGAAAGGCAATTTAAGTTCTACGAAACAATTTGAGGGCTCATCTAGGTAGATGATGGTTTGATGTAAGCTGTAGTGTGAAGAAGCTTGAGAAAGTAGGCTTGGATTATTGTATGACGGAACTTGAATATTGTCTTGACAAGTAGGAGGGTGCTTAGAAGGTTATCACATCTACATGGAAACAAGAAAGAAAACTCACCTACTTGTTGCTATTTCCTTTCTGAAAAATATGCATTCTCAATCACTTACGATTATTTAATAATTTTACCCTAATCTATTTAACCAAAATTGGAAGAAGAAATCATCATTGACAAGAACCCTGTCTGAGGTAAAATGGAGATATCCTTAACAAAGAGGAAACTCTCAGGCTATGTGATGTAAGAAAGCCTGATCACTATGATGTAGGTATTGAAACACGTGAAAGCAGAAGCTCCGAAGACATGAAAATGATTATTGAGTACAAAGCCTGGTTCTGAGGAATGAAAATTAAACTTAGTTCAAAGGAAAAATGTATTCTTGCATCTTTGGGACAGGTTTTAATAAGAAAATTGTGACTCAATAGTACTGTTGTCACCAAAGATAGATTGTCAAACAAAAGGAAGCTCCTGTGTTGTGGTTTACCACACCCACACTGAGGGAGTATAAAAGTCCGGTGAGGCTGGTGATACGCATTCTCAGGAAACTCACCTTTGACATCCAATTGTTTCCTCAACCTCTGACACAATGAGCTACTACTACGGCAACTACTATGGCGGCCTTGGCTATGGCCTTGGTGGTTTTAGTGGCCTGGGCTATGGCTATGGTTCCGGCTGTGGTCTTGGAGGCTGTGGTGGTTATGGCTGTGGCTACTTCCACCCCTCTTTCTATGGAAGATACTCATCCTCTGGGTTTTACTGAAAACATTGTCCATCTGCAATGATCTGTTTCCCTGATCCAGAACTCATCACCCAGGCTTGCGATCTTCACCCCTACTATGTTATTGACATGAAGCTTCCTTCTTTATCCCTCCTGTGACATTTCTGGCTTTATTTTCCAATAAACTTTGTGAAAATTCTAAACCTTGTTTCATTTATATTTGCCTATCTATGTGTATGTTTTATTGGTAGTTTAGGCATATCTGAGTAATCTATTTCATTGAAACATATTTTTCTCCATGCAATTGTTACTTCTGTAGAACTGATCTTACTTTTAATCAGTGACTCCTCCATCTCATGTATCACTTGCTCAGATATTGCTCCCTTTTTCACTTGACATCCTATAGAAACAAATTTATTTAGGCACAATCTACTTTTAGGCACAATCTAATTCTTATGAATATAATGAAATCTCCTTTGCAAAGTTATTAGTTTAATGTAATAACACTTTAGCCCCAGTCATGACAGGAATACATTAGAGCATATTTACTGTGTAAATACTGTCATTTTTAGGAGCTTTGTAAGCAAGAGCTGTCTATGCCTTTTTGCTCAGTCTTCATTCAGTGTCACCTTCTACCACGTGCCTCCTTGTGAAACAATGACAAGAATATACACTGTTTCAGTTTTGTCTCTCTCCCTCCCCCTGCCCCAAGCGTGCGCGCGCACACACACACACACACACACACACACTGCCCACTCAGTCAGCTTCAATTTTTATAAAAGAAACAGTCTGGGAATTTTTTCCTATGTTCAGACTTTATTGTTTTATGATGTTAATATGTAACTATTTAATTTTTCAGATTTTACCCCTCTTTTCCTCATAAATTTAAAGAAAATTGAGGTTTGAATTAATGTTTCTTTATTTTTTCCAGCTCAGGTTGAGTAGTTGTATTTCTTCCTATTTAAGTGGTATTGACATCATGAGACAGACTTTATTGCAGGTGTTTTCTTTGGAGACTTTCCTCAAACCCGAGACTGGTTATTGGGTTATATCTCATATTTTGGCGTCTTCAGATCCATAATCTTCATCTTTTCATTATGCACAGTGTGATTCCCAGTATAACTCTCATTTAATTAAGTGACTGACACAAGTCTTCATGGAGCTCCAGTGATTCTCACTCAGACCTCAGAAGTGTGTTCATAAACTAAGAGTTTGTACTGACTTTTTTATGATTTGTGAATTGAGGAATGATTTGGATAAGTTTCACTGATTCAAGCTAGAAATAACACTCTTCCATTCGATCATTAGCAGTTACTTATGCAGCACTAAGTCCAAAATGACAAGAAACGTTAAATAATGGCGTTTAAATTCCAGGAAATAAAGAATAATTAAAAAAATTATGCACCTAATGCCTACTTTTTTAGAAAAGATCTTTATATCTAATAGATATATATTAAAATATTTATGGGTTCAAAAAGCAGAACATCTCAAAATGATGCAGTACAGACAACAGTGTGTAAGGCTATATTTAAAACACATTGACCTTGACTTGATAATTCTTTAAAAAGAGTGAATGATTGAAGGAAGTCGTTTATATTGTACTACCTACTTTTCTATATTTAAAATTTTTTCCATAACCATAATTTCAAAAACAATTAAATGTTTTATTTTGGGAGCAGTTCCATAGGACCTAAAGAACATGGAGAGATGTATTGAACAAAACTGTGCTTTATGTACACCCTACTAAAATATTATTTTAAACAGATTAGAGAAAGGCTTAACCAATGAAGTGAATAGCATGTGCATTCTCTTGGGGAAGAAGAAAATATTATGCTTAGGATAAAGAAGAAGTTGGAGCTTTAGGGTCAGTGTTGGATTATTGAGTGATTAAAGCCTATGGACACCCTTAAATAAGCAAAATACATTTTATTTCGTATTGCCATAAAATTTAAAAACAATGGTGGCGCAGGAAACACAATGAGTTGAAAAGAAAATTAATTGAAAGCCAGATAAAATGCTATAATCTTAGCAATATAAATCTTATATTTCTTAGCCAAAGAAATCCCAAATCAAACACTGTGCCCGTGTATCGTGTTTGGAATAGAAAGGAAAGGTGTTTCAGCAGACATGTTTCAAAAATGTCAGTAGATTGATTAAATGAGTGACAATAAGCAATAGGAATGCAAGTTGAGTCCATGTTTTTATGTATAGAGGCCTGAATAAAGTTGCTGCTCCTGATCATATGAACAGAGAAATAAATATACATGTGAGAACAAAAAATGAAAGCTTAATCTCAGACTACTTGCATCTACACTGCCACTTTGATAACCAAATGAAAATATCTTGTTGACAGAATATTATATGATTCGTGTTTTTATCTACTTATACTTTTATGTCATTTCCTCTTATATATTAATTGCAATTGCCAAAAAACACCTCAAAGTTTACTTTCTGCACAGCAGATAGTTGCATTTTAAATTCAGAGTAAAGGAATCAAAGTGGCATTCTAAAATCACTTTTAGCACCAAAATATCGATTTCTATAAGGTTTTCTTTGTCTTATTATAATAAAGTTACCTTGACATGATCTCATTCATGGATGTTTACAAGTATATTTCCCTTCCAACTGATTGTTGACTGACTAGAAATCCAAAGAAATGGATTTCATCATGATTATTTTAATTTATGTATTTTAAATAAACATGCTGAGAAATCTTAGGGCCTAATATTGCTTATTTGAAAAAAAAATAAAGTTAACATAAAGTATCTAATACATTACATTTAAATAAGAAAAATTATAACTATATTATATAATTATATAATTACAGCTATATGGAATAATAACTGTTGCTTTTATACTGGTCTCTAAACATCTACACAAATACCATTGATTTTTAATAATTTATTATCTTTATATTTAAATGTTATAACAAGTTTTATTTCAATTTGCTAAATTGGAGGCATGCAATGACCTAAACACATCCCTTTAAATTGCTTTCCTTTCAAAAACAAAATGATGGTGTAAATGGAGTTCATCCTTTCCAGTTCTTTTTTCTTATTTCATTATTTAATAGGATGTTGTAAGAGCTTCTCGAGTGGTCCTCTTGCTTTCATGAATTTAGTGTAGAATTCAGATTGCAGAGAACATATGTATTCCTAAAACACCACCTCTCTGATGCCATTGCCCTAAACACAACTGTAAAGTATAATGTATGGTCCACCTTGCTCTTAAGTTAACGTGTTTCCCAACCATCGATTATGCTTTATTTAAACTCTGTGTTCCAACCACAATGTTTTGCTCATTGAGGACACAGTTTGCTTAACTTTGTCTCTGATCATAAGCTAAAACAATTTTCCTTGCTAGAAACTCCTCCTCTCTTCTCACTTTGCAGAATTCTTACACATCCCTCTAGATGCAACTCATTTCACACTTCTCCAGAATTCTTTTTCCAGACATACTATAATAGTTAATTCCTCTAAATCAGTCTTGAACTCAATGCAAGCATCCATCATTTTACTCTTCCATATACTGCTTTATGGTATTTATAAGAAAAAACACAAGTATGAATTCATTCAACACATCAAATACCATGCACACATACTTACAACATGAAGAGACGTGCACACGCATATTTGTGAGTGCAATTAAACTGTGGGATTTAAGGTCCACAGAGTTGTTATTTATATATTAATGATTTATCATCTCCCTACCCAAAGGCTTACCATAGTTTCTTTCTAATAATAAAAGGTAAGCATGAATATTTTATTGAGAATATTTGTCTTAATTGGGATTCTTTTTGCATTTTGAAATATGAAGCATTCCATCCTATAGATCTTTTTCTTTAAAAAAAAAGCTTATCAAAATTTAAATTGGCATTTCAAAAGCAAAGAAATTTTAAAATCTATCAAATAAGTATTTTGTTTACTTTTGGAAGGTATCACATTAGGTATCAGGTCCATGCCTCCAAAATGTTTTTAAACCCGTTCCAGAAACCAGTTAACACATGAAAAATAAATTCTGCAAGAGGAAATGTCAATTAAAATAGTAAAAGTATGTTAGTGTGTGTTTGTGGACTAGAATTGTAGAAGGAAGCTATAAGAAGAGGGAGTTACTTTAAAGGGAGAAAGAATGTTGGAGAAAAAGCTTAGAGCGAGAAAGGCAATTGAAATTGTAAGAAACAATTCGAGACTCATCTAGGTAGAAGGACGTATGATGTAAATTATAGTGTGAAGAAGCTTCATAAAGTAGGCTTGTATTATTTTATGACGGAACTTGAAAATCATCTTTATGAGAATGAAGGCGCATTGAAGGTTATCACACAAATATGCAAACAAGAAAGAAAACTCACATACTTGTTTCTGTTTCCTTTCTGAAAAATGCGCATTCTCACTTATGATTATTTAATAATTTTACACCAGTTTATTTAATCATAAATAGGAAGAAGAAACCATCATTGAAGAGAACTCTATCTGAGGCTAAATGGAGGTATTATTGACACAGATCAAACTCTCAAACTATGTGAAACAAGGGAGCCTGATTATTATGATGTAGATGGAAGCTCTGAAGACATGAAAATAATTCTTCAATCAAGCCTGGTTCTAAGGAATGAAAATTAAACTAAGTTCAAAGGAAAAACGTATTCATCTATATTTACAACAAAATTTAATAAAGAAGTATGACTTAATAGTACTATTTTCACCAAAAATAGATTTTCAAAGAAAAGGAAGCTCCTGTGTTGTGGTTTACCACACCCACACTGAGGTAGTATAAAAGTCCAGGTGAAGCTGGTGATACTCATTCTCAGGAAACTCACCTTCAACTTCCAACTGTCTCCTCAACCTCTGACACAATGAGCTACTACTACGGCAACTACTATGGTGGCCTTGGCTATGGCCTTGGTGGTTTTAGTGGCCTGGGCTATGGCTATGGTTCCGGCTATGGTCTTGGAGGCTATGGTGGTTATGGCTGTGGCTACTTCCGCCCCTCTTTCTATGGAAGATACTGGTCCTCTGGATTTTACTGAAAACATTGTCTATCTGCAATGATCTGTTTCCCTGATCCAGAATTCATCACCCAGGCTGGCGATCTTCACTCCTGCTATGTTATTGACATGAGCATCCTTCCTTATGTCTTCTGTGACATTGTGGGAATATTTTCCAATAAACTTTGAGAACTATCTAAACTTTGTTTCATTGATATGTGCCTATCTAAATACACTTTTTATTCATAATTTTTGGATATCTGAGTGATACAATTCACTGAAACATATTTTCTCCAAACAGTTGCTCACTTTCTTAAAACTGATCTTATTAACTTTTTGCCAATAACTCCTACATCTCATGGGATAACTTGCTGAGATATCACTCCCTTTTTCATTTGTCATCCTATAGAAACAAACATATTCACACATAACAAATTCTTTTAAATATAATAACACCTCATTTGAAAAGTTACTCATTTAATGTAATCGATCTACCATCAGTATATAAGGAAATGAATATTTTTGAGCATATTTACTCTTTAAAAACCATTTTTTAAATGAGCTTTGTGAGGAAGAGATGTCCGTGCCTTTTTGCTCACTCTCTGTTGAGTGTGACCCTCTGCCAGGTGCCTCCTTGGAAAACAATGACTGGAATACGTATTTGAGTGTGTTTTCTCCCTCCTTACCCCTGCCCCAAACAGGCACACAGACACACACACACACACACACACAGAAGCCACGCCACCAGCTTCAATTTCTATGAAAGAAATAGAGGACCTGGGAATTTCTTTTCTATGTTCAGACTTTCTTTATTATTTTATCATGTTAACATGTAACTAAAATTTCAGGTCTTACATTACTTTTCTTCATAAATTAAAAAGAAAAGGATACTTGAATTAATGTTTCTACAATTTTTCCAGCTCAGGTTGAATAGCGGTATTTGTCCCTCAGTTTTCTTGGGATGGACTCTATTGCATGTGCTGTCTTTGGAGCCTTCCTCAAACCTGAGACTGGTTATTGGGCTTTATCTTGTATTTTGGCATCTTCAGATCCATAATCTTCATCTTTTAATTGTGCACAATATGATTCTCAATATAACTCTCATTTAATTAAGTAGCTTACACAGTTCTTCATGGAGCTCCAGTGATTCTCACTTGGACTTCAGTAATGTGTTCATAAACTAAGTTTGTGCTGACTTTTTGATTTGGTAAATTGAGGAATGATTTGGATAATAAGTTTCACTGACTCAAGCTGGAATTAAGACTCTTCCATTCAATCGTTAGCAGTTACTTACGAAGCACTAAGTCCAACCTGACAAGAAACTTTAAATAACCGGGCTTAAGTTCTAGGAAATAAATAACAATGAAAAATTACACACCTAATACAAATTTTTTAGAAAGAATATTTATATCATAATAGATACAGATTAAAACACTTATGGGTTCAAAAAGAAGAACATCTCAAAATGATGCAGCAAGGAAAGATGTGAGGCTGTATCTGAAACACAATTGACCTTCGCTTGATAATTCTTTAAAAGGAATGAATGATTTATGCAAGTTGTTTATATTGTAATACTTATTTTTCTATATTTAAAAATTATTCCTTAGCCATAATTTCAGGAGCAACTAAATGTTTTATTTTATGCCAAGTTCTATAGAACTTAAAGAATGTGAAGTGATATATGGAATAGAACTCTACTTCATGTACATCTTGCTAAAATGTTAGAATTCAAACAAATTAAAGAAAGGCACAGCCAAAGAAGAGAATAGCATGCGCATTGCAATGGGGAAGAAAAGAGTATTACTCATAGGATAAAAAAGAAATTAGAGTTTTATGGTCACTGTTGGATTATTAGAGTGACTCTACCATGTGAACATCCTTAATAATAAGCAAAATAATTTTTATTTCATATTGCCATAAAATTTAAAAATAGTAGTGGCACAGAAAAAAATGAGTTTAAAATAAAATAATTGAAGACCAGTTAAAATGCTGTAATCTTGGCACATGTCAAAGAAGTCCCAACTAAAACACTATGCCGTGTTTGGGGTTTGGAATAGACAGGAAAAGAGGTAAAGGAGACATATTTCAAGAATGTCACGCGGTCTGCCTATATGAGTGATGACAAAGAAGAGGAATGCAAGTTGAGTCCGTGTTTTTAAGGCTAGAGGCCTGAATAAAGTTGCTGTTTCGGATCATGTGAACAGAGAAATAAATATACATGTGGGTAAAAAAAATGTAAGTCTGATCTCAGACTATTTGCATCTACACCACCACTTTGATTGTCTAATGAAAATATCTTGTTGACAGAACACTATATGATTGATGTTTTTATCAAATTGTACTTTTATGTCATTTCTACTCATATATTAATTTTAATTACCAAGCAACACCTCAAAATTTGCTTTCTGCACAGCAAATAATTGCATCTTAAATTCAGAGTAAAGTAGTCAAGTGACTTTCCAAAGTCTCTTTTAGCACTAAAATATCTATTTCATAAGGTTTTCCTTTTATTATTAAAATTACGTTTTCTTGACATGTTTTCATTCCTGGATGTTTACCAATATATTTCCCTTCCAATTGATTGTTGACTGACTATAAATTCAAAGAAATGGATATCATCTTAAATATTTAAATCTAAGCATTCAAAACAAATGTACTGAGAAATCTTAGGGCTTGATACTGTTTATTTTATTAAATAAAGTTACCCTAAGGGAGTATAATACGTTACATTTAACAAGAAAAAATAACTCTGGCTTGTAAGTTTTATAGTGGTCTCTAAACATCTGCCTTATAGATTTTCAATAATATATCTTATGCTCATCTTTGCCAGTTCATTTTTCTTATTTCATTCTAAAGGGTAGTGCAAGGGATTCTCAAGTGGTCCTCTTGCTTTCAAGAATTCACCGTACAATTCACATTGCAGAGAAAATATTATCCCTAAAATACCACTTCTCTGATGCCATTGTCCTAAACAAAACTGTAAAGTATAATGTATGGCCCATCTTCATCTTAAATTAATATGCTTCCTGACCATGAATTATTCTTTGTTTAGACTCTGTGCCTCAACCGCAATGTTTTGCTCATTGAGGACACACCTTGCTTACTTTAGTCTCTGATCATAAGCTAAAGCCATTTTCCTTGCTGGAAATTCCTCTCTCTTCTCACTTTGTAGAATTCTTATCCATCCCTTGAGATGCAACTCGTTTTGCACTTCTCCAGAATTCCTTTACAAGACATTTCAGTCACTATAATAGTTAATTCTTCTAAAGCACTCTTGAAATCAGAGTATCTGTCCATCATTTTATTCTTTCATATCCTGCTTTATGGTATTTAGAAGAAAAAACACATCTATGCATTCATTCACACACACCAAATACCACATACACGTACATACAACATGAAGAAACATGCACACACACATACCTTTGTGAGTACAACTAATTGTAGGATTTATGGTCCATGGAGTAGTCATTTACGTATTTATCATCTATCATCTCCCTGCCCAAAGGCTTATCATAGTTTATTTCTCATAATAATATTTAAGTATGAATATTTTATTGACTATATCTCAATTGGGATTCTTTTTGCAATTTGAAATATGAAACATCCTTTTGTATAAATACCTCTAATAACAAAATGGTTATAAAAATTTAATTGAGCATTTCAAGAAAAAAGTAATTTAAAAAACCAACAAATATAGATTTTATTTACTTTTATACATAGGGTTAGGTCCATGCTCTCAAAGTGTTTTTATACTAGTTTGAATAACCAGATAAAAAAATAGAAAACAGATGTTGCAAGAGGTGGTGTCACTTGTAAAGAGTAATAGTGAGTTAGTAGGTGTTTGTGGACTAGAATTGTTGAAGGATGCTCTAAGCAGAAGAGTTACTTTAGAATGAGAATGAATTTCTGAGGAAAAGCTTAGAGTGAGAAGGCAATAGTGGTTCTAAGAAACACTTCGAGAGTTCATCTAGGTAGATGAAGGTTTGATGTAAGTCGTAGTGTGAAGAAGCTTGAGAAAGTAGGCTTGGATTATTTGATGACAGAACTTGAATATCATAGTCACGGGAATGAAGGTGCATAGAAGGTTATCCCACAAATATGCAATCAAGAAAGAAAACTCACATATTTGTTTCTGTTTCCTTTATGAAAAATTAGCATTCACAACCTTTTATGATTATTTAGTTATTTTACCCTAGTTTATTCAATCATAAATAATAGGAAGAAATCATCATTGAAGAGCACCGTATCCGAGGTTAAATGAAGATGTTATTGACAGAGATCAAACTCTCAAGCTATGTGAAATAAGGCAGCCTGACTATTATGATGCACATATAGCACTATGTGAAAACACAACTTCTGAAGACGTGAAAATAATTCTTCATCAAAGTGGGGTTCTGAGGAATGAAAATTGAACTAAATTCAAAAGAAAAATGCATTCACCCATATTTAGGGTAACCCTTAATAAAAGTATAACTTAATAGTACTGTTTTCACCAAAGAAGGATTTTCAAAGACAAGGAAGCTCCTGTGTTGTGGTTTACCACACCCACAGTGAGGGAGTATAAAAGTCCGGGTGAGGCTGCTGATACTCATTCTCAGGAAACTCACCTTCAACATCCGACCATATCCTCAACCTCTGACACAATGAGCTACTACTACGGCAACTACCATGGTGCCCTTGGCTATGGCCTTGGTGGTTTTGGTGGCCTGGGCTATGGCTATGGTTCCAGCTATGGTCTTGGAGGCTATGATGGTTATGGCTGTGGCTCCTTCCGTCCCTCTTTCTATGGAAGATACTGGTCCTCTGGATTTTACTGAAAACATTGTCCATCTGTTTCCCTGATCCAGAATTCATCACAACCCAAGCCAGCAACTTCACCTCTACTATGCTATTGACATGAAGCTTTCTTCTTTATCCCTCCTGTGACATTTGTGGGAATATTTTCCAATAAACTTTGTGAACTCTCTATACCTTGTTTCCTTTATATAAGCCCATCTAAATGCACTTTTTATTCATAATTCTGGGATATCTGAGTGCTATATTTCATTGAAACGTATTTTCTCCATACAATTGTTTACTTCCTTAGAACTGATCTTATTACCTTTTTGCCAATAACTCCTACATCTCATGTGATAGCTTGCTCAGATATCGCTCCCTTTTTCATTTGTCATCCTATAGAAGCAAACAAATTTAGGCATAACTAATTCTTTTAAATATAATGACACCTAATTTGAAAAGTTACTAGTTTAATCGAATAACTACTCTAACCTCAGTGTATCAGGAAATGAATACTTTTGAGGATATTTACTCTTTAAAAACTATTATTTATGAGTTTTATGAAGAAGAGGTGTCCATGACTTTTTGCTCACTCTCTATTGAGTGTGACTCTCTGCCAGGTGCCTCCTTGGAACACAATGACCGGAATACGTATGTGTGTGTCTTGTCTCCCTCCCCACCCACACCCCAGACATAAACAAAATATATACACACACGGAACCCATGCCGCAAGCTTCAATTTCTATGGAAGAAATAGAGGGCCTGGGAATTTTTTTTCTATGTTCAGACTTTCTTTATTATTTTATCATATTATCATGTAACTATTTAACTTTTCAGTTCTTACATTACTTTTCTTCACAAATTTAGAAAAAAGGGGACTTGAATCAATGTTTGGGGGTGTACTTTGCTGCAGGTGTTGTCTTAGAGCCTTTCCTCAAACCTGGGACTGGTTATTGGGCTTTATCTTGTATTTTGGCGTCTTCAGATCCATAATCTTCACCTTTTCATTACGCACAATGTGATTCCCAATATAACCCTCATTTAATTAAGTAACTTACACAAGTCTTCATGGAGCTCCAATGATTCTCACTTGGACTTCAGTAACGTCTTCATAAACTAACAGTTTGTGCTGACTTTTGTATGATTTGGTAAATTGAGGAATGATTTGTATAATGAGTTTTACTGATTCAAGCTGGAAATAACACTCTTCCATTCAATCATTAGCAGTTACTTACGTAGCACTGAGTCCAATTTGACTAAAAATATTAAATATGGGGCTTTAATTCCAGGAAATAAATTTAAAAATTACATACATAATACATATATTTTTCAGAAAGAGTCTTTATCTTTAATAGGCAAATATTAAGATACTTATGGGTTCAAAACCAAGAACATCTCAAAATGATGCAACAAAGAAAGTGTGTGAGGCTGTATTTAAAACACAATTGACCTTGACTTGATAAGTTTTAAAAGGAATAAATGATTTATGGAAGTTGTTTACATAGTAATATCTGTTTGTCTGTATTTAAAATTTTTTCTATAACCATAATTTCAAAAGCAACTAAATGTTTTATTTTGTGCTAAGGGCTACAGAACTTAAAGAATGTGGAGTGATGTATGGAATAGAGCTGTACTTCATGTACGCCTTGCTAAAATGTTAGAATTCAAACAAATTAAAGGAAGGTGTAGCCAAAGAAGAGAACAGCATGTGTATTTCCATGGGGAAGAAAAAAATATTATTCACAGGATAAAAAAGAAATTTGAGTTTGAGGGTCCATGTTGGATTTTTAGCATGCGTATAGTATATGGACTTCCTTAAATATTAAGTAAAATAATTTTTATTTCATATTGCCATAACATTTAAGAACAGTAGAGGCACAGAAAAAAAAGAGGTTTAAAAGAAAATAGTTGAAAGCCAGTTAAAATGTTGTAATCTTGCCACATGCCAAAGAAGTCCCAAGTCAAGCACTGTGCTATGTTTGGGGTTTGGAACAGAAAGAAAAGAGGTAAAGGAGACATATTTCAAGAATGTCATGCAGTCTGACAGAGTGATGATAAAGAAGAGGAATGCAAGTTGAGTCCGTGTTTTTAAGGCTAGAGGCCTGAATAAAGTTGCTGTTTTGGATCATATGCACAGAGAAATAAATATACATATGATTAGAAAAAAATGGAAGTCTGATCTCAGACTATTTGCATCTACACCACCACTTTGATCGTCTAATGAAAATATCTTGTTGACAGAACACTATATGATTGACGTTTTTATCAAATTATACTTTTGCATCATTTCTACTTATATATTAATTGTATTAATCAAGAAACACTTCAAAATTTACTTTCCACGCAGGGCTAATTGCATCTTAAATTCAGAGTTAAGTAGTCAAAGTGACTTTCCAAAGTCTCTTTTAGCACCAAAATATTTATTTTTATAAAGTGTTCCTTCTATTATTATAATTCTCTTAACATGTTCTCATCCTGAATGTTGATAAATATATTTCCCTTCCCATTGATCACTGACTGATTAGAAACCCAAAGAAATGGATATCATCATAAATATTTAAATCTTTGCATTCTCTCTAAATGTACCGAGAAATCTTAGGTCAGATGTTGTTTATTATTTTTTTAACCAAAGTTACACTAAGGGAGTGTAACATATTACATTTAACAACAAAAAATAACTCTGGCTTGTAAGTTTTATACTGGTCTCTAAACATCCACATCGTGTATTTTTAATAATATATCTTATGCTCATCTTTGCCAGTCCATTTTTCTTATTTCATTCCAAAAGGATATTTAAGATCTTCTCATGTGGTCTCCTGGCTTTCAAGAAATCACCATACAATTTACATTGTAGAGAAAACGTGTATTCTTAAAACATCACTTCTCTGCTGCCATTGCCCTAAATAAAACTATAGAACATAATGGATGGCCCATCCTGGTCTTAAGTTAATATGCTTCCCAACCATGAATTATTCTTTGTTTAGACTCTGCCCAACTGCAATGTTTTGCTCATTGAGGACACACCTTGCTCACCTTTGTCTCTGATTATAGACTGAAGCCATTTTCCTTGCTAGAATCTCCTACTCTCTTCTCACCTTGTAGAATTCTTATACATCTTTCTAGATGCAACTCATTTTACACTTCTCCAGGATTCTTTTGCAAGACATTGCAGCTATTATAATAGTTACTTCTTTGATATCACTCTTGAAATCAGAGTGACTATCCATCATTTTACTCTTCCGTATCCTGCTTTATGGTACTTACAAGAAAAAACAAACGTATGCATTCATTCACACACACCAAATACCACAGACACATACATACAACATAAAGAAACATGTGCACACACCCACACCTTTGTGAGTACAATTTATTGTAGGATTTATGGTCCATGGAGTGGTTATTTACACATTTCTCATCTATCATCTCCCTGCCCAAAGGTTTACCATAGTCTCTTTCTCATAATAAAATTTTAACATGAATATTTTATTGAGTATATTTATCTTAATTGGGATTCCTTTTGCAATTTGAAATATGAAGCATCCTTTCATAGAAATACCTCTAATAACAAAATGGTTATAAAAATTTAAATGGGCATTTCAAGAGAAAAGAAATTTAAAAAATGAACAAATGTCAATTTTGTTTACTTTTATAAGTAGGGTTAGGTCCACGCTCTCAAAGTGTTTTTATACCAGTTGGCGTAACCAGTTAAAAAAATTGAAAACATTTTGCAAGAGGTGGTGTCACTTCTAAAGAGTAATAGTGAGTTAGTAGGTGTTTGTGGACTAGAATTGTTGAAGGATGCTCTAAGCAGAAGAGTTACTTTAGAATGAGAAAGAACTTCTGAGGAAAAGCTTAGAGTGAGAAGGCAATAGTGGTTCTAAGAAACAATTTGAGGGCTAATCTAGGTAGAAGGAGGTTTGATGTAAGTTGAAGATGAAGCTTGAGAAAGTAGGCGTGGATTATTTGATGACAGAACTTGAATATCATATTCATGGGAATTAAGGTGCATAATAGGCTATCCCACAAATATGCAAAAAAGAGAGAAAATTCACGTATTTGTTTCTGTTTCCTTTATGAAAAATTAGCATTCACAACCTTTTATGATTATTTAATTATTTTACGCTAGCTTATTTGATCATAAATAATAGGAAGAAATCATCATTGAAGAGCACTCTATCTGAGGCTATATGAAGATATTATTGACAAAGATCAAACTCTCAAGCTATGTGAAATAAGGAATCTTAATTATTATGATGCAGATTTACAACTATGTGAAAACACAACTTCTGAAGATGTGAAAATAATTCTTCATCAAAGCCTGGTACTGAGAAACGAAAATTAAACTAAATTCAAAAGAAAAATGGATTCATCCATATTTGGGACAATCCTTAATAAAAAGTATAACCTAAAAGCACAGTAATCACCAAAAATAGATTTTCAAAGACAAGAAAGCTCTTGTGTTGTGGTTTACCACACCCACAGTGAGGGAGTATAAAAGTCCAGGTGAGTCTGCTGATACTCATTCTCAGGAAACTCACCTTCAACATCCGACCATATCCTCAACCTCTGACACAATGAGCTACTACTACGGCAACTACCATGGTGCCCTTGGCTATGGCCTTGGTGGTTTTGGTGGCCTGGGCTATGGCTATGGTTCCGTCTATGGTCTTGGAGGCTATGGTGGTTATGGCTGTGGCTACTTCCATCCCACTTTCTACGGAAGATACTGGTCCTCTAGGTTTTACTGAAAACATTGTCTATCTGCAATGATCTGTTTCCCTGATCCAGAATTCATCACCCAGGCTGGCGATCTTCACCCCTACTATGCTATTGACATGAAGCTTCCTTCTTTATGCCTTCTCTGTTATTTCTGTGAATATTTTCCAATGAACTTTGTGAACCTTCTAAACCTTGTTTCATTGATATGTGCCCATCTAAATCCACTCTTTTTCATAATTTTGGGATATCTGAGTAATATATTTCATTGAGATATATTTTCCCAATAAATTGCTTACTTCCTTAGAACTGATCTTATTAACTTTTTGCCAATAACTCCTACATCTCTTGTGATAACTTGCTCAGGTATTGCTCTTTTTTTCATTTGTCATCCTATAGAAACAAACATATTCCGACAGAACTAATTCTTTTAAATATAATCACACCTCATTTGAAAAGTTATTGTTTAATATAGTAACCCCTCTAACCTCGGCGCCTCATGAAATGAATATTTTTGAGCATATTTACTCTTTAAAAACTATTGTTTTAAATGAGCTTTGTGAGGAAGAAATGACCATGCCTTTTTTCTAACTCTCTGTTGAGTGTGACCCTCTGCCAGGTGCCTCCTTGGAAAACAATGACTGGAATACATATGTGTGTGTCTTCTCTCCCTCCACACCCCTCCCCCACACATGCACACACACACACACACACTCACACACAGACCACACTGCCAGCTTCAATTTCTTTGAAAGAATTAGAGGGCCTAGGAATTTTTTCTCTATAATTAGACTCTCTTCATTGTTTTATCATGTTAATATATAGCTATTTAACTTTTCAGGTCTTAAATGACTTTTCTTCATAAATTGAAAAAAAAGGGGACTTAAATTAATGTTTCTATAATTTTTCCAGCTCAGGTTGAGTAGTGGTATTTGTTCATCAGTTAAGTCTTGGCATGGACTTTACAGCAAATGTTTTCCTTGGAACCTTGGCTCAAACCTGAGATTGGTTATTGGGCTTTATCTTGTATTTTGGCGTCTTCAGATCCATAATCTTCATCTTTTCATTATGCACCATGTGATTCCCAATATAACCCTCATTTAATTAAGTAACTTACACAAGTCTTCATGGAGCTCCAGTGATTCTCACTTGGACTTCAGTAATGTCTTCATAAACTAACAGTTTATGCTGACTTTTTTATGATTCGGTAAATTGAGGAATGATTTGGATAATAAGTTTCACTGATTCAAGCAAGAAATAACACTCTTCAATTCAATCATTAGCAGTTACTTACACAGCACTAAGTCCAACATGACAAGAAACACTAAATAATGGCGTTTAAATTCCAAGAAATAAATAATAATTAAAAAAATGCACAGCTCTTATCCATATTTTTTAGAAAGAATCTTTACATTTGATAGATATATTTTAAGGTACTTATGGGTTCAAAAACCAGAACATCTCAAAATTATGCAAAAGGAAAGAAGTGTGTGAGGCTGTATTTAAAACACAATTGACCTTGACTTGATAATGCTTTAAAAGGAATAAATGATTTATGGAAGTTGTTTACATAGTAATATCTGTTTGTATTTAAAATTTTTTCCATAACCATAATTTCAAAAGCAATTAAATGTTTTATTTTATGCTGAGGACTACAGAACTTAAAGAATGTGGAGTGATGTATGGAATAGAGCTGTACTTCATGTACGCCTTGCTAAAATGCCGAATTCAAATAAATTAAAGGAAGGTGTAGCCAAAGAAGAGAACAGCATGTGCATTTCCATGGGGAAGAAAAAAATATTGTTCACAGGATAACAAAGAAATTCGAGTTTGAGGGTCCATGTTGGATTTTTAGCATGCGTATAGTATATGGACATGCTTAAATATTAAGTAAAATAATTTTTATTTCATATTGCCATAACATTTAAGAACAGTAGAGGCACAGAAAAAAAAGAGGTTTAAAAGAAAATAATTGAAAGTCAGTTAAAATGTTGTAATCTTGCCACATGCCAAAGAAGTCCCAAGTCAAGCACTGTGCCATGTTTGGGGTTTGGAACAGAAAGGAAAAGAGGTAAAGGAGACATATTTCAAGAATGTCATGCAGTCTGCCAAATGAGTGATGATAAAGAAGAGGAATACAAGTTGACTCCATGTTTTTAATGCTAGAGGTTGAATAAAGTTGCTGTTTTGGATCATATGCACAGAGAAATAAATATACATATAATTAGAAAAAATGAAAGTTCTATCTCAGACTTTTTGCACCTACACTGACATTTGATTGTCAAGCGAAAATATCTTTTTGACAGAACACTATGTGATTGACGTTTTTATCAGTTTATACTTTGCATTATTCCTACTTATATATTAATTGTAATTATCAAGAAACACCTCAAAATTTAATTTCCATGTAGGAGATAATTGCATCTTAAATTCAGAGTAAAGTAGTCAAAGTGACTTTCCAAAGTCTCTTTTAGCACCAAAATATTTATTTTTATAAAGTGTTCCTTTTATTATTATTATTAGGTTGTCTTGACATGTTCTCATTCCTGAGTGTTTACAAATATATTTCCCTTCCAATTGATTGTTGACTGACTAGAAAGCCAAAGAAATGGATTCCATCATAAATATTTACATCTATTCATTTTAAATAAATGTAGTGAGAACTCAAGTCTGATATTGTTTATAAATTTTTAAAATAAAGTTACCCTATAGGAGTGTAATACGTTACATTTAACAATAAAAAATAACTCCGACTTTGTTTTATACTGGTCTCAAACATCTGCATTGTAGATTTTTAATTATATATCTTATGCTCATCCTTGCCAGTCCATTTGTCTTATTTCATTCTATAATAGATATGGTAAGGGATTCTCAAGTGGTCTTGCTTTCGATAATTCACCATACAATTCACAATGAGAGAAAATGTATATTCCTAAAACACTATTTCTCTGATGCTGTTGCACTAAACAAAACTATAGAACATAATGTGTGGCCTGTCTTTATCTTAAGTTAATTTGCTTCCCAACCATGAATTACTTTTTATTTAAACTTTGTGCCTCAACCTCAAGGTTTTGCTGATTAAGGACTCACCTTGCTCATCTCTGTGTCTGATCATAAGCTAAAGCTATTTTCCTTGTTAGAATCTCCTCATCTCTTCTCTCTTTCTTGTAGAATTCTTATACATCCTTCTAGATGCAACTCATTTTACACTTCTCCAGAATCTTTTGCAAGACACTGCAGCCACTGTAATAGTTAATTCTTCTAAATCACTTTTGAAGTCAGTGTAATTATCCATCATTTTACTCCTCCATGTCTTGCTTTATAGTATTTATAAGAAAAAAACACGTATGCATTCATTCACACACACCAAATACCACATACACATACATACAACATGAAGAAGCATGCGCGCACACACACCTTTGTGAGTACAATTAATTGTAGGATTTATGGTCCATGGATTGGTCATTTACATATTTATCATCTATCATCTCCCTGCCCAAAGGCTTATCATAGTTTCTTTCTCATAATAAAATGTAAATATGAGTATTTTATTGAGAATATTTGTCTTAATTGGGATTATTTTTGCAATTTGAAATATGAAGCATCCCTTCACATAAATATCTCTTGCTAAAGAAAAGTTATAAAAATTTAAATTGGCATTCCAGAAAAACCAATGAATATGTATTTTGTTTACTTTGATGAGTAGGGATCAGGTCTATCCTCTCAAAGTGTTTTAAAACCAGTTCTAGTAATCAGTAAAAAATAGAAATTCTGCAAAGGTGGTGCCAATTAAAAGAGCAGTAGTATGCTAGTAGGTGTTTGTGGTCTAGAATTGTGATGGAAACTATAAGGAGAAGAGAGAGTAACTTTAGAATGAGAAAGAACGTCTGAGAAAAAGATTAGAGTGAGAAAGACAACTGAAGTTCTAAGAAACAATTTGAGGCTGATCTAGGTAGATGGAGGGTTGATGTAAGTTGTAGTGTGAAGAAGCTTGAGAAGGTAGGCTTGGATTCTTTTATGACGACGCTTGAATATTATTTCTACAAGTAAGAAGATGCTTAGAAGGTTATCACACATATATGGAAAGAAGAAAGATAAATCACATTCTGGTTCCTATTTCCTTTTCGAAAAATATGCATTCTCAATCACTTATGATTATTTAATAATTTTGCCTTAGTTTATTTAGCCATAAGCAGGAAGAATAAATCATCACTGAAGAGAACCCTGTCCAAGGCAAAATGGAGATTTCATTGACAAAGATCGAACTCTCAAGCTATGTGACATAAGGGAGTCTGTTTATTATGATGTAGACAGAGATATGTGAAAACAGAAGCTCTGAAGACAAGAAAATAATTATTCAATACAAAGTCTAGTTCTTAGGAATTAAAATTAAACTCAATTCAAGGGAAAAATGTATTATTGCATGTTTGGCACAGCTCTTAATAAGAAAAGTACAACATAATAGTACTGTTTTCACCAAAGAAGGATTTTCCAAGTAAAGGAAGCTCCTGTGTTGTGGTTTACCAGCCCCACACCGAGGGAGTATAAAAGGGTGCAGCTGGTGATATTCATTCTCAAGGAACTCACCTTCGACCTCCAGCAAATCTTCAACCTCTGACACAGTGAGCTACTACTACGGCAGCTACTATGGGGACCTTGGCTATGGCCTTGGTGCTTTTGGTGGCCTGGGCTACCGCTATGGTTCCGGCTATGGTCTTGGAGGCTGTGGTGGGCTGGCGATCTTCACCCCTACTATGCTCTTGACATGAAGCTTCCTTCTTTAGCCCTCCTGTGACATTTCTAGGAATATTTTCCAATAAACTTTGTGAACTCTCTAAACCTTGTTTTATTTAGATGTGCCCATCTAAATGCACTTTTTCTTCATAATTTGAGCATATTTGAGTAATACATTTCATTGAAACATATTTTCCTCATAAGATTGTTTACTTCTTTAGAATTGATCTTGTTAACTCTTAGCCAGTAACTCCTACAACTCATGTGATAACTTGCCCAGATGTTGCTTCCTTTTTCTTTTGAAATCCTATAGAAACAAACATATTTAGACATAACTAATTCTTATGAATATAATGACACTTCCTTTGAAAAGTTATTAGTTTAATGTAATAACTGCTTTAAACTCAGTGTATCAGGAAAGAATACTTTCGAGAATATTTACTCTTTAAATATTGTTATTTTTATGTGCTTTGTAAGGAAGAGCTGTCCATGCCTTTTGCTCATTCTTGTTCAGTGTGACCCTCTGCCAGGGGCCTCCTTGGAAAACATTGCCAAGAATACACATTGTTTGAGTCTTTTCTCCGTTCCTACCCTTGCTCCAAACACACACACACACAAACATAAACACACACACACACACACACACTGTGCCCACACAGTCAGCTTCAATTTTTATAAAGAAATAGAAAGCATGGGAATTTTTTTTTCTATGTTCAGACATTCTTTGTTACTTTATCATTTTAATATGTAAATGTTTAGTTTTTCAGGTTTTACCCTACTTTTCAAAAATTAAAAAAAAAATTGAGGCTTGAGTTAATGTTTCTATAATTTTTCCAGCTCAGGTTGAGTAGTGGTATTTGTTCCTCAGTTAAGGCTTGGGAAGGACCATATTGCAGGTGTTTTCTTGGCAGCCTTCCCTCAAACCTGAGACTGGTTAATGGCTTTCATCATATATTTGGGTGTCTTCAGATCCTCAATCTTCGTCTTTTAGTTATAGACAATGTGATTCCCAGTATAACTATTAAGTTATAAACTAATAGTTTAACTATTAATTATAACTAATTAAGTTTTAAGTAACTTACACAAGTCTTCACAAGCGCCAGAGATTCTCACTTGGACTTCAGTAGTGTCTTATAAAAATAGTTTGTGCTGACCTTTTTATGAATTATTGAATTGAGGAAGGATTTGGAGAAGAAGTTTCACTGATTCAAGCTAGAAATGAGAAGTTCTTCCATTCGATCATTAGCAGTTACTTATGCAGGACTAAATCCAACCTGACAGGAAACTTTAAATAATGGAGATTAAATTCCAGGAAATCAACAATAACTTAAAAATTCCATACCTAATACCTATTTTTTAAGAAAGAGTCTTTATATCTAGCAGATATATAGTAAAATATTTATAGGTTCAAAAAGCAGAACATCCCAAAATGAGGTAGTAGAGAAAGATGTGTGTGAGAATGTAATTAAAACATAATTGACCTTGATTCGATAACTCTTTAAAATGAATGAATGCTTATTACCTGCTTACTGTATTTAACATTTTTTCAATAACCATAACTTCAAAAACAGTTAAATGTTTTACTTTGGGAGAAGAGAAAAACAACTTAAATAAAATGGAGAGATGTATTGAATAGAACTGTACTTCATGCACATCTTGTTAAAAGACTATTTTAAACAAGTTAGAGAAAGGCTTAGCCAAAGAAGAGAACAGTATGCACGTTGTCATGGGGAAGAAGAAGAAAATACTATCCTTAGGATAAAGAAGGAATTGGATCTTTTGGGTCAGTGTTAGATTAATTTATAATAAGTAAATAAAATTTAAAAATAGTAGTAGCATAGAAAAAATGAGTTTGAAAGAAAATTAATTGAAAAACAGATGAAATGCTATAATCTTAGTGAATGTCAAAGAAGTCTTATTCAAACACTGTGCCCATGTATGAGGTTTGGAATAGAAAGGAAAGGAGTTTAAGAAGACATATTTTTAAAATGTCTGGTAAGATGATTATACGAGTGACGATAAGAAAGAGGAATGCAAGTTGAATCCATGTTTTTAGGGCTACAGGCCTGAATAAGTTGTTGCTCTTGATCATATGAACAGAGAAACAAATATACATATGAATAGAAAAAATGAAAGTTGGCTCTCAGACTATTTGCATCTACACTGCCACTTTGATTGCCAAATGAAAATACCTATAGATATTTGTGAAAACAAATAGATATATGTGATAGATATAGATATATGTGAAAACAGAAACAGAAACTCTGATGACATGAAAATAATTATTTAATACAAAGCCTAGTTCTAAGGAATGAAAACTAAACTAAATTCAAAGGAAAAATGTATTCATGCATCTTTGGGACAGCCCTTAATAAGAAAAGTAAGACTTAATAGTACTGTTTCCACCGAAGAAGGATTTTCAAAGACAATGAAGCTCATGTGTTGTGGTTTTCCACACCCACAGTGAGGAAGTGTAAAAGTCCAGGTGCAGCTGGTGATGTTCACCCTCAAGGAACTCACCTTCGACATCCAACCAAACCCTCAAGACTTAACACAATGACCTACTACTACGGCAACTATTATGGTGGCCTTGGCTATGGCCTTGGTGGTTTCAGTGGCCAGGACTATGGCTATGGTTCCAGCTATTGCCTTGGTGGCTACAGTGGTTGTGGCTTTGGCTACTACTGTCCCACTTTCTATAGAAGATATTGGTCCTCTGGATTTTTCTAAACAATTTTTTTCTATTACTCATTACTTGTTAATAATTTTTTAATGAATTAATTCTTTTGTTTGCTTCAAAATCAGCAGTGAAAATTTGGGGAGGACACTTAAGAAGATACTGCAATGAAGACTGATACATTGAATCAGTGGAGACATATGTTTCTGATCAGAATTTCATCACTCAAGCTGGACGTTCTCATTCCTGAAACATTACTGACGTGTAGCTTCTTTCCTTATCTATTCTGTGATAATTCTCAGCATAGTCTCTAACAAATATGTTTTGCAAGCATAAAAACTTAGGTTCATTCCTTTCATTCATCTCAACACAATTGATATTCTAGTTTTGCAGTGTCTTAATAATGATTTGCATCAAACTATTTTTTTCTCATGGAATTATTTACTTCACACCATGTTCCCTTATACACAACACAGATGCTTTAAAATTATAACTCCTTCACATGGGAGGAGTTTTGCTCAGTTCATGCTTCTGTTTGATTTGAAATCCCACAGAACCAAATAATTTTATATATTTTGAATTCTGATGAAGATATTTTCTACTACAAAATTCAAAGTTCTATGGAACACCTGTTCCATTGTCAATATCATTTTATGCATTATTAGGAATCTGCTGTGCTGTAAGGGAGAGGTATGTCTTTCTTGATGACAACAGATTTTGTTGAATTATTAAGCTGTGCAAAAATCAAGTATATATGGACAAGTGCTGTATGTTAAAGATACTTTGATGTCTTTTGACTTCTTGGAATCCAAAGGCATTTTGCTATATTGATTGATCCCCACTGCCTCTGTTCTAAGAAGAGTTCTTCTACTGTTTTCCATCTCTTTGAGTACTGCTATTTTCTTTTTTATTTAAACTTTGACAAAAAATGTTTTCCAGATATTATTCATGGACTTTTGCCTTCAACATGAGACTGGCCATTAATTACTGTCTCATGTTTGGCTTCTTCAGAGCTCTCTTCTTATCCTTGAATTTCACACAATGTCATTCCTGACCTACCATTTACTCAATTTTGTGTGCCTCTTGTGTTTTCATGTATCACAATTGATTCTCACAAATAATTCAGCAGTGTGCTCAAGAAAGAAAGCATAGTGCCAGTGATGATTCCTTTTGATAACTTAGAAAAATTGGGGATGATTATAGGAGTGATATTCACCAATCCAACGGAGAATTTAAACTTTTCAACCAATTCAGTAGCCAGTATTTATGCAGTACTGCAGTGACTCTAAAAAGTGATCCTACCAAAGACAGCCTGTTTTATCAATAAATAAGAAAGATAAAAATATTATACTTGATTCCATTATTTTTAATATATCCTGTGTTCTTTACATGAAGTTTTTATGTTTTATACATATCAAAACACCTTCAGATAAAATGATATGGGAGCCAGCCCTGTAGTGTAGTGGGAGAGTTTGTCACACTCCTCTTTGGTGGCTACGTTTGCAACTTTAGATGCTGGATGTGGACCTACAACATTTGTTAGCCATGCTGTTGCAGCAACCCACATACAAAGTAGAGGAAGATTGGCACAGATGTTAGCTCAGGACTAATCTCCCTCAAGCAAAAGAAGAGGAGGATTGGCAATAAATGTTAGCTCAGGGCTAACCTCCCTCAGCAAAAATAAAATAAAATGTTATGATATCTGGATTTTTTAAATTATAAAAGCAGAGAGTTAATATAGATATAAATGAAAGATAATTGACAACTAAGTGATGATGGCTGAAAATGGATGACATCCGTCTAAGAGTTCATTATATTATCTATGTTTATACTTTTCCATACCAAAACTATAGAAAAACGGCATCAAAATGAAAAATTCTATCATGGAAATATATGCGCTATAAGCCTTAAAGAACATGGAAGGATAGATTATACAGAACCGAAGTAATCCAAGAGGAGGTAACGTTTTACCTGAATGTCGCAAAAATGTTGACACAAGAGCTTGTTAATTAAAAACATAACAAATGATGCAAGTAAGATATGCATCGTTTCTGATCATGTAAAAGGATTCATTATATTTATGCAAAAATTTTGAAAACTAAAGCTCAAAATTTGATATTGGATAATTAGGCTGAATGTAGCATTTGGAAAACTTCAAACAATAAGTTTTCCCTCATTAGAAATAGATGGAGATTTTTAGGAGTGGTAAGGGTAAAAAAAAATGTTTTAAAAAGTTTGAATCTAGAAAAAAAATGTTGTCACAGTTTTCCTGGCATTTTGTAACAAGGTCCCAACTCTTTCTCTGTGACTTGGTTTAGTGACTGACACGCAAAGAAATGGCTTTTAAAGATACACAAAATACTTAGGAAGAAACTTAACCAAGGAGATGAAAGACTTGTATGCTGAAAACTAAAAAACATTGATGAAAGAAATTGAAGACACAAACAAATGCGAAGATATCTTGTGTTCATGGACTGGAAAAAGCAATATTGCTAAAATGTTCATACTACTCAAAGTCATCTGCAGATTAAACTCAATCCCTATCAAAAACTAATGGTGTTTTTTTACAGAAACAGAAAAAACGATTTTACAATTGATGTGGGAACACAAAAGACCACGAATAACCAAATTATTTCAGATCTTTACAGTCAATTCACCCTGACATCAAATAATTATCCCTAAAATGTCATATCTTTTGTGGCAGTACCCTGGAGAAAACCATAGAATGATCGACTCTTCATAAACAGCAGAGAATTTGCAAAGGTCCTCACTGATCTGGAAGCAATATGCTTCTCAACTTTCAATTATTTTTTGCAGAAGTTTTCTGTCCTGTCTACATGCACATCTTGCTTAGTCTAGTTCCTTAGCATTAATTTAAATCGTTGCCTCCTGATGAAGTCTCCTCCTCTGTTCTCTGTTGAATTCTTATGAATTGTTTATGACGCAGCCTAATTTACACCTAATTTAAACTTTCTCCAGAGATTATTTTTCAGGACAATCAGTCCACTACAGCTTTGCTTTCTCTAAAGGCACTTTTCAAGTAATTCTAACTTCCTCTGACGCTGTACTTCCATATATTTAGCTTCGCATCTACACAAACTACATATACACACATAGAAATACACACACACACCCCCTTTGTGACTATAATGAAAGGATAAGCTTTCTAGGACCATGATGTAACCATTTATTTTTTTCTCACTTATCTTCTTGTCTAAAAGTGTGACAAATTACATTTTATGTAATAGAAATTCAGTTAGTAATATAGAAAGAGAGTAGTTCAATAGACGACTGCAGTCTGGAATGTTTGAGACTATACTGAGAAGAATATATTCCAAAAGTGTAGGAAATGTAAGAACACTTAGTTCAAAGGTGTAAGGGCAAGCTTGAATATAGACACAAATCACAATTTTAGAAACCACTGGATGATCCTTCTGAATAGGATGGACGCTTCATGAAAGGTAGTAGTGGAAACAAAGTTGAGTCATCTTGTAACAGGGCTTGACTATAATTTAATAGAATTTGACCAATATAATATTCAGGAATTTAGAATGTCATTTCACACAAAAGACAAACAACAGGATGGTCAAATATTTGTTGTTTTCCATGAATAAATTCTCTCCTGCTTCAAAATTATATAATTATGCATGATAATTTTATAATTTGTATGCTAATTTACTGAATTTTGAAAATAAGGAAAACACGATATTTGGCATAAATTGAAACTCTACTGTAAATAAAATGAAGGAAATATTTTTTGACAAATCCAAACTCTCAGGCAATGCCAGGAATGAGCTGCCTGATGAGAGAGATTTCATGATTACATTTTAAAGGTAGAAATATGTGAAGTCATTATCTTTAAACGTAATACTTATTTCTCCATATAAAGACTCATTCTTAGACACAACAATTAAATATATTCAATGGAAAAATAGACCTCTTGTATGTTTGGAATTACCCTTCAATAATAAAAGTATGACCAAATGGTACTATTTTTCATCAGAGTTTTATTTTCAAAGAGAATAAAGCTCATGTGCCATGGTTTGCCACACCTTTCCCTGAGAATGTAAAATGATCAGATTTCTTTGCAATCTTTAGTCTCAGGAGATTTATTTCACTATGAAACAAATCTTCAACCCCTGACATGATGAATTACTATGGTAACACTTCCAGTGGCCTTACCTTTAGTCTTGGTGGCCTGTGCTATGTCTATGGCTCCAGCTATGACTATGAGATTCTGGCTGTAGCTACTATTTTCCATTCTTGATGGAAGCTTCTGGTCCTTTGGGTTCAACTTTTTCCATAGAACTTGCTGATCTTCTAGGACCTCAGAAACTGCATAATGTTATGCGTTAACTCTACTTGCATGTTCTTCTGCATCATAAATCTCATATTTTTTTTTATCTTCTTTGGCTAGTAGCTAGTTATTTAGCATCCAGTGACAAAAAAGAAACAAAACTGGACACTGCTTATAGATGGTAAAAAAGATTTTATTCAGTACTACTGCAGTAGGGGAAAGACCTTCACAGAACAGAGCTCAACAGCAATCTATGCAGAAGTGACTGGGTGTTTAAGAGACAATGAGGGAGTAAGGGGAGGGATGAGTGGAGTCCTGAGCAGAGCAGTGATAGTGGAAAATTCAAAAAAGCACGAACAAGGAGTTGGCTAATGCGATTAGATCATCCGGGTTTGTTCATTGGTGATTATCCGAAGGAGAAACATATCTTCAATATCTTTCATATCTTCAAGACAGAAGATATTTTTCAAATTGTAGCAAGGTACCCAGTGAAGTTAGGCCTTTACTCTGCTACAGGGACCGGAAGCAATGCAAAACCTTAGAGATTTGCATTTCAAAGAGATGCCTTCCAAGTCCTTGATGAGACAGTCCTGGGTTGTAGAAGATACATCTCAAAGGGACAGAGAAGGGATTTATGATTGCACGTTTTTAAACTAAATACTTTTAAGAAAAGGGTGGTCAGGCCCATAGTCAGTTTTTGGTTGGAACAAACAGTAAATTCTTTTGGAGCATTGAGCTTTCTCAGGTAGACATTTAAGGGAGACTGAGAGATGTGTTTATTATAGGCCAAGGTCGAGGCCAAGTTCAGAAGACAGCTCAGAGGAGCCTGGATAAATTTTGATCAAGGAAAGAATCTTGTCACAAGCAAGCCTAATGATGAAGAATGTGTGCTCTTGAATGAATGCTAGTGCAACTTGTGTTATTAGGATCTCATGCCTCACATCCTCATGGATTGCACTATCAGGGAAATATTCTACCATGCCATCATTGCCAAACTGTTCTTGAACATGGGGTCTCCAATGTGTATCCTCCATTGATTAATTAATAAAAGCCCCTAGCTCGCATAGCAAAAAAATGTTTCATTTTTATTAATTCTTCTAGGTGTCAATGCAAATAACCTATAATTAATCTATAAATCAAAACTGGGATGAGTTTATTATGAGCCAGGTCTGAGGATTATAGCCCGTGGATTTCCTTCTCTAAGGAAGAAAGCACACCAAAGAGGCAGGGTGTACAAGGTAGTTATATACCGTCTTGGAACAAAAAGCATACATCACATATGACAGGAATATCTTTTTTACTGCTGTCATGAGATCCTTAGCTGGCACAGAAGATCAGTGGTCACAAGGTGAGCACAGCCAGACAGTGAGCAGCAGGTCAGTGGTCATGAGGTGAGCACAGCAGATCTGTAATCAATCCTTAGTTTCTTGGAATATATTCATATCCTTAAGGAAATACCAGTATGAGGAGGAAGATACATCCCTATCTTTGAGGGCATAATTCTTGTCTTTGGGACATTTTGTGTGTTCACAGCAGATGTACAGTGCATTCTCCACAGGCCACGTCAGGGTTTTCTGGAAAAACAAGGTCAGGCCAAATTAGTTTTAAACCAAATGGTTTCCTCACATACTCCAGTTTATCCGATTGCTTTTTATTTATTCATCGTAGGTAAAGTTTTTACATACAATAAGTTTAGAATTACAATGCCATTTAAAAGATTTTCATTATTTTTGCCCTATTTTATATTACTTTTTATCACTGTTCTCTAGAGCTACTAGGTCTAAAGAAACAAAGGTAGAATTTACTGGAAAAATATATTTTTGTCTTACAGATGTATTCCTCGACTGTCCCAGTACTTCATTACTGTTTTCTTTCTCTTGAATGACTTTTCTTCTTGTGTCTACTAACCTCTTATACCTTTCAAGATATAGGTCGAATTCTGCTTCTTTAGTGGACTCTAATTCTGTCTTTTCTTTATTATAAGTGAGAGCTTCCTCTACACCAGGGTATATTTTTATCTATACTTCTATCATTAAACATACACATGCTGCTATCTATTAAAATAAATTTTATTCTCCATCTGTCTCTCCATTTAGAATGTAATGTGTTGAGGCAGGATGATATTTCAGTCATTTTTGTGTTCCATTCAATTTAGTAGATACTTATTACTCTTTTTTTTATGGCACTACTAAGACTACTAAGATGAGCAAGCTAAAGTCCATTCTTTCAAGGAAGATTAAATATTATGCTGTTTTTGAAGAGAGCAAATACATAGCAGAACAGTCAGTTTTAATATAACAATTTTTAAACTTAACTTTGGGTGAAAACTCCTCACAAAAGATGTGAAGCCTCAATTAATTATCGAAAGATGCATTTCATTCTTGGAAAATAAGAGGTTGAAAGAAGCAAGATGTGTTTAAAGGCATGAAAAATGATGTCTAGGCATGGGCAATGCAAATTGTTCTGTATAGTTATCATATGGCTTAACTTCCCTCATCAATAACTTCACCATAAAATTAAAAATCTTTTAGATGATATTATAAAGCCTTCCCCAATATGACACCAAGGCACCATCAAAACATAGGTTCTACAAAGGTTAAAATCATAATTTTTATAAAAAGAGATGGTGAGCATGTACAAAATTTTATTTGATATATTAATTAGAGAAGCAAAAGGATGACAAATCAGGTTCAGGGAAAATATGAAAAACTAAGATATTCATTATTAGTGAATAAAAAATGCTAAGATAGCTCAGTTAGACAAAAACAATGATTCATTTGCAAACAGGCAGTAAACAATAATCTTCGTAGCTTTCTACTCTCATGAAAAGATCATCACACTTGCTCAGCTTCACAGCTGGAAAATGCTGGGCCCAAATCCATTATGCAAATAAAGTTTTATTCCATTGAAGACTCAGATGACCTTCAGGTGAGTTTATTAGAAAATATCCTTAGCATACATTAAAAGGTGATACACAGGATTCACGGTTTCAGTGCTGATATGTAAAGAGCTTGTAAGTCTTCCTTACAAGAAAAATCTGTACAAACTGAATTTCAATGAATTTTCTTGGATGCATCAGAGAACTAAGGTCACTGGGCAAACTACCATCCCCAAAACTAGAAAGACATGTACATGCAGAAAGATACAACTACCAAAATCTGCTTACCTGGAGAAGAAGCTGCTCAAATCGTGAACTGGCAGGAACACTTAAATGGTAATTTTTTGTGAAGTTTTAGCGGCTGAGTGAAGACAAGCATGAGAGTGAGAAACTGCTGGGACAACAGTGTGAAAAAGTCCTCATACTTTTTTGGGCGTTCCCTCCAAGAATCCCACCAAGTATCCCTTGTGACCATTGCAAGAAAGATCCCTTCTTAATTCTGGAAAGGGAGGAGAAGAGAAACCATTGTGACATGTGTCCAGAGGCTTCTGGATCTAAAAAGGCCTAATTTCCAGGGGAAAAAACCAAAAATCCAAAAGCAAAAATACTTTGCCACAGAGCAATTCTGAAAATTTACCCCAGATGAGGGAAGCATATCTGTCACTACTCCAGCTTCCTCCAGCCTTCTTGTCTCACCTAAAGTAGAGAGTGGAGAATAGACAAGAGTCAGGGCTTCAAGGAAATAGATGAAGAATGCTGCAGTCAAGGAACAGAGGAGGGAGAAGCTACTGCAGGGGATCAGAATTTGCCACCCCAAAATATGTCTCTTTGGCTGGATTCTTTTTTTTAAAAAAACAAGAGACTCAAAAAGAAACTTTGACCTTTCCTCTAACTGTCAAAAAGAATTTAAGGTAGAAGGCCTGTCCCAGGAAGGAGCTCTCACCACAAATAACTCTGGGTATGGTAGCCTGGGAGGAACCTTGCCAAGTCGATTTTTATTAAAGATCTCTCTCTCAGGTCACTTTGTCTATAGATGGTCCAGCAAATATTTGTTTACCAAACATTTGCTTTCCATCTCCATGTGAATTGGTTTCCTCGCCTTTGAAGTCCCAAACTACTACTCCCTACATCCTCTTTTGTCTATAGCTGAAGATGATATCTAAGGTGCTGGCTTCTGCCATTTTGGTGAGTTACTCAGTTTTCCTGCGTTTCTCCCATGTACACGTTATTAAACTTTGTTTGATTTTCTCCAGTTATTCTGTCTTAGGTCAATTTAATTCTTAGACCAGCCAGAAGAACCTAGAGGGTAGAGGAATAGTTCTTCCTCCTCTGCACTTCATAACTGAAGAAAAACTTATGAAGGTGACAGCACTGAGACCGGTCCCTATAAAAAACTGATATTCAATCAGAAGATTATAGAATGGTCCCTTTCCCAACATCTTATTATCAAATGAGCAGGGCTTCAATGTAATAAATTAAAGTGGATTCAAGCTGAAAGAGGTTCAAGACACAGACTCTCTCTGAGGAGGGGTACATAGGAAAAACGAAGGTATAGAGGGATGACCAAAAAAAAAAAAAAAAAAGGAAAAAAAAGGATACCAGAGCAATTTGAAGCCTCTGGAACCTGTAACTACAAACAAACATTCAAAAACCAAACCCCTAGCCAGATTAACATAAATTCTTGCATTAAAAGCCTCTTTACCTCAATTCAATTCTTATTGACTAATAGATCATGTCTGACTTTCAACAAAAAATTGCAAGGCATGACTAAAGGCAAGAAAAAACACATTCTGAATAAATCAATGATCTGAACTAGACTCAAATATGATATAGATGGAATTAACAGACATGAAATTTAAAATAACTGTAATTATATGTTAAGGGCTCTAATGGTAAAACTGGATGAGTGATGTAAGCAGAGATGGAAACAATAAGACCAAATCAAAAAGAAATGCTAGAAATAGAAAACATAGGAACAGAAATGAAGACTGCCTTTGAAGGGTTCATCAGTAAACTCAAAACAACCCAGGAAACAATCAATGAACTTGAAGATCGATCAAGATAAATTGGCCAAAATGAAGTGTAAGGGAAAAAAAACAATGAAAAATACAGCAAAACATCCAAGAACAATGGGGGAATACTAAAATGCATTATATATATGTAATATAATTATAATATAAGAAGAAAAATAGAATGAAAGAGAAAAAAATACTTAAAGTGATAATGGCTGAAATTTCCAACATTATTAACACACATTAGCATAGATCCAGATAGTTCTGAGAATACCAACCAGAATAAAACAAAACAAAATAAAACAATTAGCAAAAATCCAGACATATCACATTCAAACTACAGAAACTCAAACATAAGCAGAAATTTCTTGGGGGAAAAAACACCTTACCTCTAGAGAAACAATGTTAAATGTTACAGTGAATTTCTCGTCTAAAACTACGCATGCAAGAAGAAAGTGGAGTGAAATATTAAAGTGTTGAAAGAAATACCCACAAATCTAGAATTCCTATATCAAAAATCACCCTTCAAAATAGGAGAATAAAAACTTTCTCAGACAAACAAAACTGAAGGAACCTATCCCCAGCAAGCTGCTCTGCAAGAAATGCTAAAAGAAATTTTTCAGGCATGAGGAAGATGCTAAAGAAACTTGGATCTGCATAAAGAAAGGTAGTAGGAGAAAGAATGGAATAGAGAAGTAATCAAATAGTAACAATGCCTTGGATGAAAGAGCATATGGATAAGTGAAATGTTATAACAGACAGGAGAGGGGAATTTAGAATACACTGCTATTAGTTACCTATAGGACGTGTGAAGTCGTAGTGGTATTTGAAGGTGAACTTAGATTAGTTGAAAGTATATATTGTAAATTATACAGCAAACACTAAAAAAAAAATCATAATTGAAATGCTTCTAAGAGAGGATATAAAATATAATCAGATAAAATGCTTGTTAATATCATAGAAGGAAGAAAAACATGAAAAAAAGAATAAAAAACAAATGCAATGGATAGAACACAGTTACATACATGGTAGATATTAATCCAACTATATGAACTATATAAATAATCACTTTAAATGTAAATAAAATAAATACACCAATGAAAAGACAAGACTGTCAGCATGAATTAAAAACAAACAAATTAAAAACACGAGCCAAGACTCAACTACATCTTATCTACAAAGAAAATTCCACCTTAAGTAGAAAGACAGATACATTATAATAAAAGAGTGGAGAAAACACATCAGGCAAATACAAATCTAAAGAATTCTGGGTTTCCTATATTAATTTTAGGCAAAAATATTTCAGAACCGGGAAAATGATTAAGAACAAAGAAGAAATAATTTTAAACTGCATGCACTTAAAAGAATATGAAGATGTATGAGGCAAAAACTGCTGAAACTTAAAAAGTAGAGAGATCCGGTAATGTACCCAAGGACTTCACCACGCTTCTGTCAATAACTGATAGATTAATGAAGCAAAAATCAATAAGGATATAGTTGGCACATCTTCATGTCTTCACAATCAGTTTGGTACAATTCATAGTTATAAAATACTCTGTCCAATAAGAGCAGAATACACATTCTTCTAAAACTTGCTAGGAGCATTCATCAAGATAGGCCACATTCTGGGCCATTAAACACACTTTAACAAATTTAAAAGA
Organism: Equus quagga; assembly: GCF_021613505.1. NCBI lineage: Eukaryota > Metazoa > Chordata > Mammalia > Perissodactyla > Equidae > Equus > Equus quagga. The sequence goes on from NW_025802777.1 coordinate 12,202,155, forward strand.
ATAGAAATACTAGAAAGTGTGTTCTTAGACCACAGTGGAATAAACTAAAAATCAATAATAGAGAGATAGTTGGAAAATCCCCAAATGTTTGGAAAGGAAAACAGCAGACTTCCACATGACACATGAATTTAAAATATGTTTCAAGAGAAATTGAAAAGATATTTTGAACTAAATGAAAAAGAAAATGCAACTTATTAAAATGTGCAGGATTCAGCAAAAGCAGTACTTAGGGGGAAATTTATAGTATTAAAAATGTACATACCAACAAAGAAAAAAGTTGTAAAACCAGTAACCTTACTTGTACCTTAGGAAACTAGAGAAAGAATCACCTAAGCTCAAAGTAAGCAAAAGAAAATATAGAACAACATCAGAGCAGAAATCAGTGAACTGGAAAATGGAAAACAATAGGAGCAATCAACAAATCCAAAAGCTAATTCTTTTAAAATTTCAATAATTGATAGACTTCTAGCTCAGCTAGCCAAGAAAGAAAAAGATAAGACACACATTATTACTATTAGAAATGAAGTAGGGGTCATGACCACTGATCCCATGGATATTAAAAGACTAATAGGGAATTTATAAAAAAGTTTATATCCATAAATTTGATAATTTAGATAAAATGTGCAAATTCTTTTAAGATACAGCTATCAAAAGTCATGGAAGAAGAAATAGATAATCTAAATAGCCCTATATCTGTTAAATTAATTAAAGCAATAATAAAGAACCTTCCAAAAGAGAAAGCAATTGGCCCCAGCACCTTTCCAATTTCATTGGGGAATTCTACCAAACATTTAAAGAGAAAAATAACACTAGTTCTCTACAATCACTTCCAGAAAACAGAAGGTGAGAGAACATTTACCAACTCATTCCATTGGGACAACGTGATCCTAATATCAAAATCAGACAAAGGCGTTAGTGGAAAAGAAAACTACAGAACAATGTCTCTCACGAAATTTGTTGCAAAAATTCTCAACCAAATATTAACAAATCTAATCCAAGGATTTATAAAAAGAATTATATGATGAGGTACAATTCATTCTAAATATGCAAAGCTGGCTTAACATTTGAAAATCAACTTATGTAATATACCATATCAACAAGCTAAAAAATAAAAATCGTATGATCAAATCAATAGATGCGGGAAAACCGTTTAAACAGTCAATTCCTTACTATGTTAAAAACTCTCCTTCAGCTAGGAATAGAGAAGAACTTCCTCAACTTAATAAATAACAGATACGAAAAAAAAAATCTACTGCTGATGTAATCATGAGAAACTAGAAACTTTCACCCTAAGATTGGGTTAATTTACACAGGTTGACTCAGTTGCTTTCTTTAGGGAATAAAATGAATCCTACATTGGGTTTGGAATTCATATGCTTTTTTTCCATATCAATTAACTTTGATTAAAATTTGAGATCCTTTCCTCCCAGAATTGCCTTTGTTCAAATGAGTTTGCCTCATTTATGTTGGTTCTAAATTAAGACTTGGGGTATATTATTAAATTATTTCTATTTACACTAGGACTAAACAAGCAACTGTTAAATTTCTTCTAGTATCTCAAATAGACTTATTTCCCCCATTCCTTGCCTTCTCTGATCTCACTTTTATGTGTTTCACAGGGGTATGGAACAAGTTACAAAATGGAATAGTAGTTCAGGAGATATAAATTATTGCTAGAATGGCTCTCACTTAAAGGATAAAAGAACAAGTTATCAAGACTCTGCTTAAATATCTCTTAGGTAGATAACCTCCTGGGATATTAGCAATATCTTTCCTCAAATAAAAGGACTGGGTAAGATCGACCACATCTCCTCTTGTTGGATTCCTCTGTGGGCTTTCCCATACCTACAGCAGAAGTCAGTAGCAAACTTTTTCTGTAAAAGGGCAGACAGTAAATATTTTAGGCTTTCTGGACAAATATTCTCTAGCACAACTACTCAGTTCTGTTGATACAGACAATATACAAATGAAGAGAGTGCTAGTTCAATAAAATTTTACTTACAATTAAAAGTACTGGCATGATTTGGCCCGTGGGCTGTAGATTGCCGACTTCAGACCCAGAAGATAAAATAAAAATACTTTAGTGGGCATATAAGGTTTTATAAATGTAGACTTTTATTTCCTCATCTTCAATCCTTCCCCTCTCCTTTTTATTCCAGCATTATTAAACTTTATTTTTCATGCATACTCTGTACTATTGTGGTTCTATAGCATGCCACTTAAAGTTCCCTCAATATAAAACATCATTTTTTTTCCACCTGTTAAATAATTATTTACTCTTTCTGAAAGAACTAATACATATGTAATCATGTTTATAGGAGTTTTGCTGGTTTCAGCCTCTTGAATTACTTCTAGGGTGACCAGCCATCCCAGTTTACTCGGGCCTGAGAGTTTTCCTAGCACTGGCTGCATTCAGTGCCCAAACTGAAAACCCCAGGACAAACCAGGAAACCAGGAAACTGTCCCAGGAAAACCAGGACAGTTGGTCATTCTAGCTGTTTCCACCTTCAGATCTCTTAAATATTTAGAGTTGATGCTCTAAATATTTAAGATTTTAGATTCTACCACAACCGTGACAATATTGAATTATAACACATATACTTTATTTTCCATAATAATAAATTCTATAATTGCAGTAAGAACTAGATATTATTCATCTTTTATTGTCCAAAAATATTGTATAGTTCCTAAACATTGCAGGAAATACATATATATTTAGAATATTAGCGTTGGTAGTAGATATATGTTTAGAATATTAGTATTTAGAATATTAGTATTGGTATTAGAATGAGGTTAAGAGCAAGAGTGGAAAGAAGGAAGGAAGGAATAGCTTGTGTAAATAAAGTATAAATGACATATAATTTTTGCTTTAATAACCAAGTAAGACATAATACAAATTGTAATAGAATAATAATAGAATAGAACAATAATGTCATAGAATTGTAATAGAAATTGTTTTGGCCTTGAAAATATAAAGGAAGATTTGGGTAGAAACAATGTATTACTACTTTCAATATAAGAAATTGAAGTAGTATTGACAAAAGAATACAAAAACACACTATTTCTTGCTGCTACTGAAATGTAAATTGCAAACATTAAATTCTGGTTTTATTGATCGCCTACTAAAATGTCAGTCAGGTTCATAATTCTCACCCTTAAAATACCTTTGTGTTATCAAAAGATTAAAACACAATTTAGGAAACAAATGCTAAAATGTAACATGAAATAATTTACGAAATGTGAAAGACAAAAAGTTTTTTAAAAACATCTATGACTAAGCAATTGTCCTCTTGTCATGTTAAATTAATTATAATTTTATATAGTATTGCATTTGAATGATGAACAGGTCGAAGAGTTGTCTTGAACACTGAAGAGGTAGAAATAATGTACATCATTTAATTTTGTGAAAAATAAGTGGCCAAGGAAATGGACAGAACTGGGAGACACTATCTCAGGTGACGTCATCAGAGGGCTGCCTGATGCCTCAAAGTCTAGCATCCAGTTGACTTGGAGGATTAAGTCATGGTTGGCTTTGCAGAGCCCATCAACTCTTCTCATTACAGGCACAATAGGTTTTCTGGAATGGAAGCTCAGCAGGAAAATCAAATTAAAAATTTTAACTTTCTTAATTGAGTCTTTTCTAATTAAGAAAATAGTTTAATTGGATTTCCATAGCAGGATAGTCATGGTTTTGAATAACTTGAAGTAAACCAACTTGGTTTGCCACATCTACCAGTCAAAGAGTATAAAAGCCTCTCTCTCTGTGGTTGTTAGTTCACACGAGGAGGAACTTAACCTTCAACAGGACCCATAAGTCCTGACACTATGAGCTGTTATGGAGGCTTGTGTTGGACGACAGCAGCCTGCACTCTGGTCCTGGCTGTGGTTGTGGAAGACTCTGAGCCCTGGCTGTGGCTTTGGCTCTAACTAGGAAGGGCTTGGCTCTTGCTCTGGCCTCAGGAGATGTGGATTTGGCTTCTACTGCAAAACCTATTGATGTTTTGGGGGCTTAGAAACAGAAAGTTCCACTTCTAGATCCTTTATTCCAAAGAGTTTTTTAATATGTTCTTCTTGGATTTATAAAAAGCCTTCATAACCCTGTGGGACATTCCATAAGAACTAGGAGTGTGGCAACAGCTGCAGTGGCAATAGTATCAACAGCAAGATTGTGGATTCCAAAGTTGAAACTGGGATTCATCTTTAAATGACTAAATTACTCATATATAGTCGTTGATTTCGTTTCTATAATAATTTTCAGTAAAGCTTTTGGTGATGTCACAAATTCTTCTCCTCACCCCATACCCCACCAACTGACTAAAAATAAACAACAAGCCCAATCAGGAGAATAAATTTTCTTTCTAGAGTGGGATGTTTTCCCCACAATTACTTCCTTGGTCATGAGCCTTTCATGTGACTGAGCCAAGATATTCCAAGGAATATTTGGATTTTTTTTAATTTAATGATACTTAATTGTTTTAAAAGAGCTACAAATTGAGTTTTAAAAATTTCACGTCTTTATGGTAGAAGTAATAGTAATATTGACTCTATTACAAATGCCCCTTAAGTTTCAGATGCTTTTTCTTTTCATTGTGAAATAAGGATAAATGAAAAATTTGTGATACTGAAAGAATTCTATTCTTTTGGGATTTTTTTCCCCTAGTAAATTAGTTTGAGGTATAAAAGAGATGTGAGAGGACCCATATTAAAATAGAACTGGAATAGCCATTTAAGAGGAATTACCTTGCACGTCTTATTGTCTTTATCTTCCAAACTGGATCAAACTGTAAACATTCCAACAAGTCAGTAAGGACAATAGTATCCTTTCTGTAAGGACTGATGAAACTGGACTTTGCTGATGATCAGATTGCTAACCAATCAATGAAGTACAAGTCTAGCTTTTGTCTGATGATCGAACCTGAGGTCAATCTATGAAGTACAAACTTAGCCTTACCTCATCTAGCACCAATAAACTCTTCCTTAATACAATTTGCCTCGTTCTCCCTTTTTCCCATAAAAACCATAAGCCCCTCTCTTGCAATTGCGACACTATTGGATTTCTTCCTGAATCTGTGCTCCCCAGATTGCAATTCTTTGATCTCAGATAAATGCTTTGCCACTTAAACTGATTTCTGTTTTTGTGAGTAGACATATGGTATCAGAAAGTAAGACCTAAAGTGATCTCATCTTCCTGGACCAACGTTCCAAGGGAACTTGTTCAGTACCAACCGAACCCTCTTTTGTGCTCAGTCCCTTCCATGGACAGCCAACCTCTATTGTGAGACCTCTCAGGCTTGAACCTGCCTCCTTTTTGTTGAGGTCAGTGCCTTCCTTTGTGGATAAAGGGGAATTGCCCAGGAGACTATTGTCTCAGGGCTGTTGTGATGGCAATTGCTGCAGGAGGAGATTCCCTCAGCAGTTTTCCTTAGTTGAGTGTTCTAACAAATTAAGAGGTTTTTCTATTGTCATTTTTGTTTGTGCACTTTTGCCCATGTTACTAAAGTTTCCTGAGAAGTTCCTCCCTTGGGAACTCCAGCTGGTTTTATATTTGAGAACTAAGGTCCTTCCTCTTGTAAATTTTTGTCCCAGTGCAGTGATAATACTAAGATAATTTAAAATTACAGTGGCCACTTTGGGGCTCCTTTGAGCTTCTGAAGCTTATCTTTTTGCCCACTAGGTTTGAGAACCATGGACAAGAGAAATTAAATGCAATCTTTAGTTTTGAAAGAGTCAAGCGTGCCACCTTCTGTCACATCTGCTTAAAACTGTGGTCTCAGAAGTTATATATATTTATGAAGAGCAGAAAAATCACATTAAGCTTGTTTCGTGTCCTGAGAGTTTGGCTTGATAACCATCAGGTTGAGGGATCCAAAATATAGTTGGACAGAAATGCCAGTTGCACCCCATTTGCAGTCAGATATGGCTGAATGGAAATGTGTTGAACTCCATTGCCGATTAGGTTCCTAGCAAGCTGCTGTGAGCCTCAGGGGAATTACATTGGCTATTAGAAGGAACATTCCAATTGGATAAGATCACTTAAGAAGTGCACTTGAAAGTAAAATGTTCAAAATCCCAAAATAGTCTTATTGAAAGTTTTGTTTCAAAAAGCTAATAGAAAGTCAAGATATAAAAGGTAACTAACAAGAAGATTATAGGAAAGTCTGTCAATTTAATGGCTTCTCAGACATCTCCACAGCTACCTTCAAAGGAGAGCCCCAGATGGGCTCCTTCCAGAGTTCATGAGTCTGAGAGATTTCCTGGGAAACAGCAGTGTTATTCCCCTAAATAGTCAAGGAGAAACTAAAATTGAAAATTAATGGAGTTGTTTAATACTGCCAGAAATATTTACTATTTGTTGCCGATGAAACTTGACAAGATATTTGGAAAGGTTTAGTAATTTATGATGAAAATTTGTCCAAATTGAAAGCTGATATTCACAGCTTGATAGGAATTTATTTTTAGGCATTCCTCTCTAAGTTAAAATAAAACTATGTACCCAGAGGGAAAGAAGCAAATTAGGGATGATGTAGTTGGACAGGTAGATCAATTATAATATCTTTTAAGTTACAACCCAATTTCTGAGAAATTAAAAGCAACTTTCCTTATCTTACAAATATTTGCAAAAATGGAAATGCAACTCTAGAGACAGTTCAGATTTCACCTATTCCCTTTCATTAATCCCCAAAACTTCCTCTATTTATCTTGAAGAGCTTGTAACCTCCCTAGGAGCTGTTATCCAGACCATCACCAATTCTTAAGACTGAAGACAAAAAGAGGAAAAAGAAAGAAAAATGGCTGTAGAAGCACCCCTCCCCAAAATCTAGTATCTTAAGTGTCTTCTCCACAAATATTAGTAGAAAAAACTTCAACCATCTAAGCAGATAAATATAATTTATTCCGTCCACCAGAAACAAAATTTGGATCAAAGTATTCTTTCATAACTAGTGAGCTTTGTATTACTCTACTTGATTCACTATGGTAATTTTAAAACAACAGCTATGGGGTCTCTATGTATGTGTCTCTATCTATCTATCTTTCTATTCTGTTATATATATGTGATATTTTTCTACTTCTGCATGGTAAAATTTCTAAAAGAGCTCTATTTAATTGGCTTAAAGTAAGTGCTTATATAAATTATTTCTAAATATAATAAAAATTAACCCAACGCATTTCAAGATCAAGTGATCTAGGAAACTATTTGGTATCAAATCTAAATTGTTTGCTGTCTTTAGAGTTATTAGCATTTTCTATGAAAAAGCATATGTTTCTAGAAAGTATTTATCAGTCTACCAATCCACAGAATGCTAATGTAAAAGACAATTCATAGTTGCTTCTTAGTTTTCACTGAAAATGAAGGCTCCTAAGGGTTAAGAATTCTAATTAATATATGTTATTAAGGCTACTAAAAATTAATAAGGGAAACACCTCTGTACACAAGGAAAGTAAGATGCGTGTATTCAGTAAAGAAGGTATACAGAATGGAGATATTTTTGTTTGTCTTGTTAAGAAAGGTAAATTTCCTAAAGTACTAGGAATGAGGTAAAACATGGGACAAATTCTGAATGTGAAAAAGAAAGTTATAGAAGATTTGTGGAAGAGGAACCCTGAGGAAAAAGTTTTGTGCCTGGTCAAGTTGGCTAAGATTAAATAAATTTTAATATAAAAAGTAAGCTAGTGCAAAATTAGAATCTGGTTTTCTCTTTTAAATGGATGGTTTCCTTGGACTTTTAGTCTGGTCTTGAGAAAGAGACATTTATCAAGTCTACCTAAAAGGCAGACATTTTATGTTTTGCCAAAATAACTTCTTATGTTCAAAAAGCTGAGGTCTCTATTAAGAGAGCTAAGGATTTTTTTTAACTGTTTAACTCTCTGTGTTTGCCTTTAACATCTTCTGTTGTCACTTTGGTTAAATGGATAACTCAGCATTGTTTCACAGTGATCTGTGATACTATTTAGTCAAGTAGCCAAACTTTCTGACATTTTTTACAAACTTCCTAAAATTTAAATTCTAAATAAATTCTTTTTTTGTTTACCTGTAAGCAGTTTTGAAAATTTTCAGTGGGCACCTGGTATTTCTCATAGAATTTGATCCGTCTTCTTATAAAAGGGAAATACTAAACTAATGAGGCTTATTTGGCATGTTACATTGCATGGGAAGAATTATCAAATACATGATGCTAAGCCTCCTTTATGGATATCCTTGCATGCATATATGTTAATAATATGTTTTAGAAATTATGCAAAGTTTTAAAAATTTCTAATTTATACTGGTATAATGTTATCACTTGTAATTCTAATTATTATCTTAAAATATTACATTTCATAAAAATAAACAAGTTTATTTTTCAATTGCATTACAATGTTAAGTCTTCTGTCATTTGTAGGTAGTTATTGTTTTACTCTGATGCTTTTGCAAACATGTTTCACGTTCAGAGAGATTCACGGCAAGGACATTGACACGAGAATACAGGTTTCTGATAAACTTTTGGATCATAAAACTGAACAGGCTAAGAAATTACAGAATTCCCATGGAGAAACTCATGGCTTCATTCAACTTCTATCCATTGAGTACATGGGACTACATGAACTGTGGAGGGTGCGCAAACGATTTATTTTACCAGATTTAAAGAAATCTTTTCTCTTAAGCTATCAACAATTTGGTAAGATATACCTTTGTGAACAAAGATGAAACATTTACTATTTCTCCCTACCTGATCCCTCCAAAATTCAGAAACTCTCAATGAGTATTCTTATTTTCACTTATATAAGTAATCAGGCCAAGTTTTTAGTATAAACAAACTAGTCCTGTTGTGATTATCTATGGTAAAAATGAGGGTAACTGTTGAGAGAAAAACTGTGTTGCACCTTTGTAGATATTGGATTCTAGTCCTGTTAACTGTCTTTGAGGTTTTGTTATATACCTTTGGACTGGACTCCCCTGGCCTAAGGTGTTGTTTTTGGTCTTGTCAACTGCTTGCAAGGCCTTCTTTGGAAAACATGAACTGCCCACATGGGATGGTCACTGGCATATCAGTGTGTTTTGGTATACAACCTTCTACTGATCCCTTGTTGTCTTATCCTAGTATGACCAGCTACTATAAGTCTCTAATGTCTTATACTCAAGACAATCATCAACAGGTTAAAGAAGCTTTCCTGGATTCCAATTTAAGGAATCCTGTTGGTCACAGTCTAGAGCTGGTATCTTGGTATTCTGGAAGTAACATCCAAAGAAGAAAGTCCCTGAGCCCCATTGGAAAGGACCTTACCAAGTGCTCCTAACCACTGACACTGCTGCAGAATTAGAAGGCATTTGGCCTTGGAGATATATCTCACAGCTAAAGAAGTCTCCACCTGACTTCTGGTCCTGTACAAACTCTGGAGGCCCCCAAGTCAAATGGACTAGGAAGAGAAGCTGCCAACATCTGAGGCAAATAACTTTCCCAAGATGGCCAAACCAGGCCTGTATGTCCTTAATTCACTGTTGCTTCTTACCTTATTTTCTCCCTCTCTTTCTTGGAAAGACAATACTCTTATCCACATCTCCCAATCTATTACAAAAGGAGATCTTTCTGACTATCGGCTTTGTCAGAAGCCTCATCCTCTACATGAATCTGGAAAATCTTTCAGTACCTTTAATTACCAATCTCCCCTCCATTTCTCCTTCAGATCATTGAGCTGTGTCTAGAACTTTTTGCCTAACCCATCAAACTTCCAGAGATTTAAGAGGTATCATTTGTAGCTGTGGTAGATAACTCTTGTTGTACTTGGGTAAACACCTCTGGCTAGGTAGAGACAGAACTAAACAGAGCTTGGATGCAAGCCAATTAATTAAATGTAGTGCGCATTGACATCCTGTGGTTCTTTGATCTCTTTAGCTAGCTGCCCTCAGCCATTGCCTCCTGGTTCAGGTCTATTCTCCAATTTAGACTTAGCATTTTGTTTTTTATTACAGGAATTCTCATTGCTGTAAAATTTTGTCTTCTCTGCATATCTTGATGTTATAAAAACACCACTTGGATATTGGTCACTCAGCACTTTGAAAGTATTACTAAGGCTTGTGAAACTTCACATGAGAAACTTTAAGGAACTTCAGAAGATACTTACCCTTAAAAGAACTTGATGGCAGAAATTTCCTCTGCTCTGGCACACTTCTTGCTCAAATGTGGCCTAAAGACTCCTAAGGAAACCACTTTCCTTCTGACATGGGACATGGCATACCATGAAGGAGCCTTCCTGGCAAAGAGGGGCCAATGTTTTGATGACTGATGAGCAATATTTTCCAATAGTCAATCAACAATGCTTTCCAGTGTTTGATCAGTGATGCTTTCAGAAAAATATCTTGACCAAAAGGGGAAAAATGTGAAAGATGACATGAGTGGAGCCACATTAAAATAGAGCTTGAGCAGCCATTTCAGAGGAATTGCTTTGCACGTCTTGTTTTCTTTATCTTTCAAACTGGACCAAACCACCAACATTCCAAGAAGTCAGTAAGGACAAGAATATCCTATCTGAAAGGGCTGATGGAACTGGACTTTGCTGACGACTGGAATGCTAACCAATCAATGAATTAAAAGTCTAGCCTTTTGCCTGATGACTGAATCTCAAGCCTATTAATGAAGTACAAACCTAGCCTTACCTTATCTAGTGCTAATGAGCTCTTCTTTAATGCATCTTACCTCATCCTCCCTTTTTCTCATAAGAACCCTAAGCTCCTCTCCTGTAACCAGGGTACTATTTGGGTTTCTGCCTGAATCTGTGCTCCCAGAATTGCAATTCTTTGATCCAAATAAATACTTTCCCTCTTAAAATGATTTCTGTTTTTGTAAGTTCATGGAGGTTTAAAAAGTAGGCAAGAGGAGAGCTGCTCGTGAGTTTGGATGAAGAACTATTATTTTAGGAATGCAAGGGAAAGGAAGTTTGACTTTTCCAAAGTGGACCTTAGTGAGCTTCTGGGTGAAAAGCAGAACCTCACTGTCTCTAAGAGTGCCAAATACCTGCAATGATTATGGAGATTTGTGTATATAATTGAATCAAATGAAGGTGCATTCATTTACTCAATAAGACTTAACACAGAGTTTGTGTGCTGGGCACCTGATGGATACGAAGATAAATCTTATATAGAGCCTACTAGGTCCTATCTGATGCTTACAATAAGTAGTAAAAGTTGACCTGTCATCAGATATCTACAACAAAACACGATATAATCAATAATAGAAGAGAGATAAAGATAGAGTTTGAAGTGAGTGTTTAAATGGAACCATAGATTTTTTTCTGAAAACAAAATGATAATATCGTTCATGGGATGAGCCCAAAATCTCCCCAATACCAGCAGCGTGATATTCTTGCCATCTGCTTTGTTAGGCCGGCTGAAGATATATTATCAGAAAAAAATACAATATTATTTAAAAACATGTTATCATGAAGCCCTTGAAAACATAAGTATGAAATCTGTACTCAAGGTGAATATGTGGTAAACAGAATTAAAACTTGATAGCACTAATTGGGAAATATTGATTGATCTACCAAAGCAAGCTTAGTTTTAATATATGTGAGGCACTCTTCTTATATAAGAGAAAAGAAATTGCTGAGGTTTTTTCACATATGACATTTGATATAAATATTATGCATAGAGTACCTAAGACTTGTTACACATACCACTAAAGAAGTTTAAATGTCTTTCAACATCAAACCTCAGCTCTTTATACAGTGAGCTAATGGGCAACTACCTCAGAGACCTGGGCTCTGCTTTGATGGCTAGGACTATTGCTATGACTGTGGATGTGGCAGCTTTCAAGGACAAGCTATAAATGTGACTCTGATTATGGTGGTTGTGGATATGAACGCTGCCGTCCAATGTCTTATGGAAGATGCTGGACCTCTGGCTTCTACTAAGTTTTAAGACCTAAGATTCTTGGGAGAAGGATACAAAACAAATATCCAACTTTTCAAGTATTTTATACAATCAAATCTATTTCTAGCTTATAACAAGCAGAGAAGATGAATTACAGGCTTACAAGCTTGTTGGCATTAGATTTAAGAGCTGTCTGTATGTGTATAGCTGTTCAATAGCAATTTGGATTTATTTGATAAATATTGGCTATTGCACCACAACAGTTATTTCTCCTTTCACTCTCAAGATACGAATTTTTCATCTGAAATTTCTTTAGTGTATTTTACACTGGGAGAGATCTCTATAATCATTTTCCAATCAATATTTTAATATGACATTACAATAAGGTCTTAGCTTTAGTCATTTATCTTAATAAGCTTCCCTTGTTTGTGTCATTTGAAATGAAGGCAACTGTTTCTCTTCCTGGGGAGACCATCTATCCCTATTAAATCAGTGAAAAACAAATATCATAAATTAAGTTTGAGAGGGAGAGATTGCTGGTCCTTCTCAGTTGGCTATTCTTTCCTATTTTGTATTTGTGAGTCAGAATCCAGACTTCCAGTCCCAAGTAGGCTTATCAGTCATCACTGAAGGTACTTATTAGCCAGTAAATATGGCTTAGATGACTTTTTGGATTCTTAATCAAAATTTATATTGGTGTGAACTCTAACTTACGGCAATAATTTTGGATGCTGAAATCCCTGGGCTGAGATTCTGATTACAAGTAATCTTGATTATAACTTTATTTGGCCACTTAGCTTCTGGTTATATCCACAGTATTCTGAATCACTGAAGGGAAATTGATATCAAGGAGCTGTGTGAGAACTTCATATTGAACCACTGAGCCAAAAAGACTACCGATCCCATCACACAGACTCCGTCATTTATTGTCTTTGGACAAACTGCCTCATGATTTATTTGTAGGGCTAGGACTACTTAATCTGCTCATCAGTCACAGCTTTTGGGGACTGATTTTCTTCCCCTAGAGCTTTATTATTTCCACTTTTTTTATTGTTTTAAATTAAGCATGTTAGCAGAATCTTTTGAAGTATGGTACTATGTACCAGAACCTTAGACTTACTCTCCTGGGAATCTATCAAAAGGCCGCAATTCCAATTGAGACATTATATTGAAAATTGAATTGAAAGTCACACTAATGTAAATTAGAAATGTTTCTAAATTAACCTGATAGGAAATTTTACATAAATCACAATCAATCTAAGTTAAAATCCATTAAGTAAGAAAAATATAACATGCTTTCTTTTCTAATTTTAGCGAGTCTGGTGGGTAAGTAGCGTTATATAATTGTGGTTTTAATTTGTGTTTTCCTGATAACTCTGGTAACTAATGATGTGGAACACCTTATTTGCTTATTTAAAATTTGTGTGTCTTCCTCTCAATGTGCCCAGGTCTTGGGGGTTGTTTATCTTTGGACATTCAAGTTGTAGGAGATCTTTATAGATGCTGGATCTATCTGCCTTTCTCTGCCTATTTTCTCTATTTCTAATATATATCTATACTTATCTATATAATCTATTCTACATATATATGTCTATATAATTTTTTCCAATCTGTGGCTTGTTATCGATGAAGTCCATTTCAAAGTGTTTTATTTTACAGTCAGTGCATTCTGTGTCTTAAAACAAAACAAAAAAACTTCTAGAAGCTTTAGAGTTTTAGCTTTTATGATCAGGTCTATAATAGATTTTGAAATAATGTTTGTGTGCGTAATAAATAAACTAAGGTCATTTTTTTCATGTTCCATGTTAATTTCCATTGTGTCAGTACCATTTGATGATAAGCTTTTTTTTGCCTTGGAATCTTTGTAGAACAAAACGCTGAATTCTCGATTCCCTAATATTTCCTATTGACTTATTTGCGTATCCTCACACTAATATCACACTTTCTTGATTATTCTAGTTTAAGAAGTCTTGAAATCAGTTAATGCAACTTTTCTTTTTGTTTGTTTTAAAATATTGCATAGGATATCCTAAGTCCTTTGGATTTCCTTAGACATTTTAGAATCTTTTGTAAATAAATACATCATTCTGGTATTTTGATTAGAACTTTATTAACATATAATTTGGATCATATTCAGTCTAGTGTCAATACATAAGCGTTAAATATATATGGATTTATTTTATTTATATATAAAATACATATATATAATATATATATAAATGTCTATTAATTTCTTTCAGCATTAATTTGTAGTTATCAAGGACTGGGTCTTACACATCTTTCTTTAAAATTATTGATATTTTATATTTTCTGATAATATTATTAATAATTTTTTTGAAGTTTGTTTTTTAATTTCTTATATATAATTGCATCATGGATGTGTAGATTGAGTTTATTTTTTGAAAGAGTGTAAAATTAATATTATTTCTTGCAATAATTACTACTATTTAAATAGTCGCTAAAATTCACCACTGAAACAATATGGATGTGGAGTTTTCTTTGTTAGAAGTCTGCTTTTTATTTTAATATAAATTTTGTAATAGATATAATCTTTAAAGTTTTCACTTCTCATGTCAGCTTTAGTAAGCTTTTTAGTTTGAGGACTTTGTTGCCTTCTTCCATGTAGCATGAGAATATTCCAGTGCAGAAATCAGAGAATCAGAGAATTTGATTTCTATCTCACTTGGTACTAAGAAAGTCTTTAGAAAATCAGGTTAGTTTATTTTCTATTGTATTAGTCCTGCCTGGGTGGAAACAGTACTAATGTTTTGATCGTTTGGTCAATATACATACACTATAGTATTGGTATAGCTTGATAGAATCCAAAATTGAGATTGTAGAATAAAGCAACGGTATGGAGTATTTTGTGACTTTTTAAATAACCATAATTATCTTGAAGCTATGTGGTAATCTCTCCTCAAAAGAACTTTAAGTATGCTCTTAGTCATTAAGTAGCAGGTTCCCAAAAATGAAACACATGAATATTGGGCAATGGAATAACAAACACTTCATTGGTATTATGTGTAAACCCTTAACAAATAGTTCTTCAACTTGCGCATCCTTTAGGGTAATAAATTTAAAATAAGTGTCTAAATTTTAAAAACGACACAATATCAAAGATATGCTTGGATTAATCTCTGAGAGAAATCACTATGACATACATTGTCTATATTTGTGTTCCTCTCCCCAATTCTTGTCATTTATTCCTTTCCAGCATCGTGTCGTAATCCTGGATCCCAGAAAGCAGTCCTAAATTGCCAAAATTCCTGTTGATCTTTTTGACAGCGTCAGTGTAAAGGAGTATGAACATTTATTTAACTGGGGCTCCACCAATTTTGAACAACTTGCTATGAGGGACAAGGAACATTTATTTGTTTTGTTCTCTCTTTTTCTCCCTCTTTTTATCTTTTCTCAAGTTTGGAAGTGCCTTCCTTAAGGAGGCATCTAGATTTTGCATATTGTCTGTTAAAAATTAAGAAATAATCTAAGATAGATAAAACATGATAGACACCATCAACATGATTGGTTCCATGTGGTCCTCAAATTGCACAAAGTCAAGTAAAAGTGGTCTGTATCTCAATTCTTTTACATATTTGACATCTAAGTGATTACCATTTCAAATAAGGCCCGGATGTAAGATTTAAAAAGAGCCCTGCTTACCTCAAATAATAAGAGGTAGTCATCCTCATGGAAAAATAAAAACAGAGAGCACATGCAGCAAAGTAGTATCATCTGATGATGTTGTCAGACAATAATTTGACTAAACTGTAGGTAGAGATACTTGGAAGCCTAAATGAGGTGGAGTTCATGCGAGTTCTGATGTAAGAACAGTCTTTGAAGTTGCAAATAATATTTCTCATTATAGACACACTTTAAGAAGAGGAATTCTAACTGAGCCAAAACATTCATTTAAAGGTTTTACTGTGGGGATGGCCCGGTGGGATAGTGGTTAAGTTTGTGTGCTGTGCTTCGGTGGCCTGGGGATCACCGGTTCAGATCCCGCGTGGGGACCTATGCACCACTTATCAAGCCGTGCTGTGGCAGGCATTCCACATATAAAGTAGAGGAAGATGAGATGGATGTTAGATCAGGGCCAATCTTCCTCAGCAAAAAAGAGGAGGATTGGCAGTGGATGTTAACTCAGGGACAACCTTCCACCAAAAAAAAAAAAAAAAACAATTTTACTGTGCGGGAAGATTACTCTAAGCATATTAAACAAAAGAGCCAATATATTTGTTTCATGAAATTTCTTCTGAGGAATGAAAAGGAGGTACATCTGAATGACTAACCACACTCATAACTTAGGGTATAAAAACTTCTGCATGGGTGTTGAGATTCATACTCGGCAAACACACCTTCAGTAGCAAACCAAGACTTCAATCCCTGATACCATGAGCTACTCATGCAGCTATTACAGAGGCCTGGGCTGTGGCCATGGAGGCTTCAGCGGCCTGAGCTATGGCTGTGACTGTGGATGTGACAGGTTCCACAGACTGGGCTATGGCTCAGGCTATGGAGGCTACGGATATGGCTTCTACTGCCCATCTTTTTACGAAGGATATGGATTCTCCAGCTTCTACTAAAATTCTTCATTATCAGTCTAATATCTGGTTCCATGAGTGGACTTTCTAAATCTGATTTCCATCTGTGGGCCAACCAAAACTATGCTGAGTCCATCTGTTCAAAATAATTAACACCTAAGACTTTTGGTACATTTATAATAACACAATTTTTTCTCCATCATGTCCCCTGGATTTCTTTAATAAAGTCTCAATTTGAAACAGCAAATATAGCTTTTGTTTAATTCATTTATTCTCAATTATATATGTAACTAAGTATAAATACCACACAAATTTCAATGAGGATTTCAATATACATTCTTGTAAATTAAGTATTCATTTCATAAATACAGATATATGAAAGGAACAAAAAATTTAGATTAAAATGAATAATTTCTCAAATATAGCTGTTGATTTTTCATTTCCTTGATTTCAATCATATAATGCTTAGGTTTAAATTTAACAACAAGAAATCAACTCTAACAATTTTGAACTACATATTTATGGTAATAAATTAAAAAAGATTTATATGTTTTACATTTTGTACAATTCTGTTTATCAATGCAATCCAAATTCTATTATCAATGCAGTCCAAAATACATAAATAATCCATCCCTTCTTTCAAAATGTGTCCTTACTGACCCTTTTGTGGTATGAAAAGAACAGTGCTAGACCAAAATATTTCTCTAAACTTGTAGGAAAGAAAAATAATTTTGTAATAAATTTCTTAATATATATAATCTTTCTTCCTCTATTTCCTGTCATTCCACTTGCCATTTTAATGGAAGCAGTTATTTTATAAAATTACTAAAAGTATTTTAAATTACTTAATTAAAATATATGTAGTATTAAATATTAACTGGTCTAGTTTTTTATTGTCAATGTTCCTCTGTGGCATGCAATGATATTTCCCTTTTTACTGTCATCATCATCGTGACATTAAAGCCTTTTGCAACTGTAAATGGAATGTAAACACCTAGATATAATCAAGAAATAGATCACTCCACGTCTTTACTTGATGAGAATCATCATTGATCCAAAGGTTTTTTTTTAAAGTGGAATTTCAATACGACTCACCAAAAAGCAAGCTCTGTATTGTTGGTGCTTCACGTAATAGAATATATAAAAGATGTAATAAAAATGTGTTGCCTTTTCAAATTTGAATGACATATTCAGGTAATGGTATAAAGTGAAGCTTTTTGTTGTTCTTTAAGTTGGTGGAATCCAGTTGTATAAGGACAACAGAAGCGAGAGCTGAACTTAGCATTAAAGATTGTGCAGTGCTGCCCTCTACAGTACAGGTAAAGAAAACCCTCCAAACAGTTAAGTGACCTGCCTAGAATCATAAACAGAAGTGTCAAAACCAAGATCAGAAAGCAGGTCACCTGAATCCTGGTGATCTACTCCATCATACTCTCTTTGATTGAATACTTAAAAATTTGAATACCATATGCAAAGTCTTGTCATATTTCTGAACAGCTACAGTTTTATAGCTGAATTTATGGGGATTAGTTCCCTGTGTTAGATTAACTACTTTTTATTGTGTTTTCTTTTACATTTTTATTGTTACAATTTTATTTTATTGTATATAATCTTCTACTTCTCAATTTCTAATTTAGTTGTACTTCAAGGCAAATCAAGAGTGAATAATGTTACAACTCAATTCTCAAGATCATGGATTTTATTGGAAACATTTGGATTTGTTTATACAACATGAAGATAAAAGAAACTTAGTGAGCTCTTGTCACCTTCACAGTGCTGTGTTGTGCTTTCACAGGAGAGGACATAGTAGATAAAGTCTGGTAACTCCGTTAAAGGACCTTTGACCGGTATAACTGCATTTCATTTGAAACTATTCTATTCTCACACAGGTCAGTATCTTCACAGCCTGAAAAAGGTGTTACAAAGTTGCAAAGAAAAAGAATTATCAATATAATTAGAATGAGAAAGGCATGTGTGACACTCCCAGTGTAGCACAAGATATTTTTGTAACCTACATGTTCATATTCTATTGATTTGTGTCTGAGCTACAAGAATACCTTTGGAATTTGTAACAAAAGTTTCCTTTGTATGTAAATAAAGGCTGTTACTTATCCCAAGTAAAAACACATTTTCTTCGTTCCTACTCATTATCATAAGAATATTTAACCTATACTTTAAAGAAAACTTCCTAAAAGTGAAAAGAAGAAAAAATTAGAAAGATCATCATTCAATCTACTTAGGGTCTAAACACGAAGCATAAAACCTAAAACTTCTGTAAAGAAATATATGCCCCTCGTTTTCCAATGGATACTTCCATTTAATCACTTTTTTACTTAGGAAAAAACAAGACAAAGATTTTTTAATATATTTTATAAAATTTTACTATTGATACTTTGCTGCTGATGTCACTAATTGGTTTTGTGTAAAACTATCACATTTTGTGCCTTGAAACTATTTTAATTCTTATTTGACTGTTGAGGTTTTCCATTTATGTCTTGTTTGGTGTTCTGTCTCTGGTGAACCATTTTTCTACCCCAAACAAAGAAAAATTAGCTACTAATCACTCTCACATGATGTGGCTGAGTTATTTGGGCAAAATGTGATATCCTTGATCTACTCTGAGTCATTTGCGATTCTATGTGTTCAAAAGGACTCACTGAGATTAAAAAATTCAGCTTATCAACTGTTTCTACTTTAGGATGAGAAATAATGAAACAATAATTGGATAGAAGAGACATGGAATATGTTGGGTTATGGCATATTGAGCCATATTTTGGTCTTGAAAAGGTGGCTTGCTAAGGTATAGTCAGAGAGTAGCACAGACTATAGTAGCCATGATAGCATTACCGTCAATTTAATTATAATCTTTTCATTCGTTTTATAAACAGTTTAAAATTCCCTAATTTGGTATTTAGAAGTGAAAGATCCATTGAGGAAATTCACCTTTGGGAAAATACTTAGAAATCTCACAAAACTTCAACCACATGTTTGAAATCATGTAAATTAAATAAGTTTTTAGTGGCCCAACTCAAAAGACAGGTGCTACATGGAGATTAATCAAGTATAGGGTCAACCTTGGACCTAGTTGACTAACTCAACGAAGTCAGTTAGGGGACTCCAGGAAGTCCAAGCCAAACGTCTTCACATATATTTCTTGGTTTTTATCATTTCATCATTGTGTCTTCATTTTGAAAACTTTGAAAATATCCTCAATCTTAAGATATTCTTTTAACATTCAGATGGCCGTAAGAGTTGTTATATGTTTTTAAAAATGAGACTTTAATGAACTATTAACAGATTAGTAAGGAGTGGTTAGAAATCGCATGAGAATAAATGGGTACAGAATAGACATATAAACAAAGGGAAAGATATTGCGGTAGATGCGAAGAGGAGGTAGAAAGAAAGAAGTACTTATTTGAATAAGTGTATGAGAGCCTGGGGTGGGGGGAATATTGTCAACCTTAAAATTTTACCTGGTTCTTTCTCCTAGGGATTGAGAAGAAGGGAAGACGAATGAAAGCTAAAATGAGAATGCAAACAGAGGTCATACATGAATTACTGAAGAAAGGTAGAGAGAAGAAGAAATTGGCCGGTGTGTGCAAAAAAATAGAGGCAGATTCAATCTGCAATTTTAGTAGGGCTTTGAACAGAACCAGTTATGTGGGAGGGTTTTAGGATTTGAAATGAAAATTGAACTGCTACTCTGATAAGCCTGAATTTGAGATGGATTTTGTGCCTTCAACTTCTGAAATTAATTATTTCAGTTCTGCAACCAAAAGTTTATGAAGCTGAGGTATAAAGCCAAAAATATTACAAAGGTTATCAATAATTAAAATGCTAAAGACCAACACACGCCTTTTTTTAAATGTAAAAGATTTTCATGTATTCTGAGTAGAGGCACTTTGTTCAGTCATCATCCTGAGAAATGAGTTGGCTTTTTGAAAAGTAAAGATTTAACATCCGTAAATAGAACAAATATCTGTGAATTTAGTTGGAGATGGAGTTATCCATTCAGAAGATGACAGAACAGAGGAAACGTTTAATTAAAGGGAATGCCATCAAATGTAAATGATGTAATATACCTGGTAATAAGCAATTCAGTTTAGGGTTTGGAAAGTACAGATTTTCAAGAGTCAGCCATTTCTTCCCATAAAAGCAAAGCAACAGGCTCAAGGACATCCTCATTAGAAAGCTAAGTAACCTGAAATATTTTAACGAGAATGAGAGTCTCTCTCCGCGTCAGGACACAGAAGATTAATGAGTTATAACATTATAGGTAATATGCAGAATGACATAAAGGAATGGTATGCACTGATTTATCACATGTTCTGCTCAGGGTATACAAGCATCCTTCCACGTACGCTGACATTCACACCCAGGACCCCACCTTGAACAGCAAACCAAACTTACCACCCCTGACACCACAAGCCACTACAGCAACTACTACGGAGGCCTGGGCTACGGATTTGGTGGCTTTGGTGGCCTGGGCCATGGCTATGGCTGTGGATGCAGCAGCTTCCGCAGACTGGGCTTTGGCTATGGAGGCTGTGGATATGGCTTCTACAGTCCATCATGGTTTGGAGGATGTGGATTCTCTGGCTTCTACTGAAATCCTGTCCCAGACGCCCTATATCTGGGCCTTGACAGGATTATCCAAATCTGACTACAATGACTAAACCAAACAAGATCACTTAGGACCAAGCCAAGATCACAAGCATTTAGTGTCTAAAATTTTAAGAAGATTTATCATTTCATAATTGTCTGCTTCATGTCTCCTGGTGTCCTTTATTTGGGCTTTCATAACTGTGGGTTTTCTCTATTCCTTTTGCAATAAATTATCCTAAGTTAAAACAGCTTACATGGCTTTTATTCTTTTTATTTAACTCAAAACATCAAAGTGATCATTTGTAATTGTACCCGGTTGACACTGAAGAAAATAAACTACTCCATGAAAAGCTGAAGTAATAAGATCTATATATGCACACATATACATATCCAAATGGCTAGAAAGATACATGTAAACCAGAACACTCTGTTGAAGTGAAGCCTTTTCCCTCTGACAAAACCTTACTCAATGCTTTTAGTTAGATAACATTGTTATTTAAATTTAGCACTTAAAATATTAACTTCATATATTTTTATATCTAAAGTGAGGCCAACATGAAGAATGTTCTGTTCAAAATTTATTTTTATTTAGCCCTTTTAGTGGTAAGCAAAAGTAGTGGTAGAATAAAATATACCTCTAAATATACACTGAAAATGAACTTGATTTTGTGAATCTCTATCGCGTTTTCCTCATGGTCTGTCACGATGTAACATGGCATTATTCTTCAATATTATCAGCACATTGAAATATTTTTTTTTTAAGATTTTTTTTATTTTTTCCTTTTTCTCCCCAAAGCCCCCCGGTACATAGTTGTATATTCTTCGTTGTGGGTCCTTCTAGTTGTGGCATGTGGGACGCTGCCTCAGCGTGGTCTGATGAGCAGTGCCATGTCCGCGCCCAGGATTCGAACCAACGAAACACTGGGCCGCCTGCAGCGGAGCGCGCGAACTTAACCACTCGGCCACGGGGCCAGCCCCAGCACATTGAAATATTTTGCAGTTCACCAGGGAACTTGCGAAGTCTCCACACCATCACTTGTGAAGTAATCTGCATTGAGGCTACAGCGGACTGGAAGCTTTACACAGCTTAGCACGTGCCTTGTTATGCAGACCTTCAAAGAGTGGGCCATTTATTGTTAGTACTTAAAATAAGTATTGCTTATTTAAAAAGTAATAAAATATCACCATTTTTCCTCCCAAGATGTTATATATTTAGGTAGTGAAACGAAAGTGAATACCTTTTGTTTGAGTTAACCAAATTCAATAAACCAAGGCAATAATATAATGATAGAAATGTGAAGCTGACAGGGGTACCATAAAGCTTACCAGACCACCATCTTAGATGGGAAAGTACCTGCAAAAGGTGAAACAAATTTCTAAAGATCAAAAATGGCATGGGCAGTAGGGCCTAAGACCAAAGCCAGTTGTACTGAACACCAGGCAGTTGACTTTGCCATTCTCACTATCCCATTCACCATGTACTTTCCTTCTTATGGTCACATAAATCATCTTGAAAGTTCTGGTCACGTGTCTTTGAAGAATTTGTCACAGCTAATTGGCAACCTCTATTTTGATTTGTAAATATAATGATGTAGAATCTTCAACTATCAATTTTTTTTAATTTAGCTGTATGTGAGTAAAAATAACTAGTAAATAGTGCTCAATCCAAACTCTATCTAAAAAAATTATTATAATGCATTTGAAAATCTCAAACTTGTTCAATGAATATATGGATGGATTTGCTCAGCTAGATTATATCCCTTCAGTGAATTTGGGAGAGATGTTGTAGCTTCACTGTGACTAGATCAGGGTAGATATATTTCAGTGTCATCATTGGGAAATATACTCTTTGGTTTGACTGAGTAAAACATAATTTTGTATGAAATTATTTTACTCCCTAACTGTATAATAGCATCACAATCTGAAGAAAGACTTTATATAGCTAAAGAAATACAATAATCAATATAATTATTTGAAGAAACTACTTAATTCTCTTAGTATGGTGCAGCTTTGTCATATTACTATACCTCTTATTGTTAGATTGTACTGGTTTAAGTCAGAATTGTGGGAAGAACTCTAGAATACATTTCCTTTGAGGGAAAAGTTGTCACCTGGCCTAAAGAAAATGCATCACAGCATCATCAGCCCCACAACTGAGGGACGATCTGGAAGAATTAAGGAGGCAGAGTATGACATCATTGAACCTGCTAGATTTATTTGCAATTTTATGACTTCCTGTTTACTTAATAGAATAAAATAGTCAAATTAAGAAGTGCCTTTTAATTTGGGACGAATAATAAACATGAAACAAGTTCTGAAGAGAGCAGACAAAGGAATTAAAGAATAAGATGTGAGGTAGCTAAGAGTTTCTTTATTAAGACAAAAAAGCATTAAACATAAAATTAAAAAGTTAATAAATTAGACTCATCATATTAAGAAATTATCTTCATATATAGACACCATTTTTAAGTGAAAAAACAAGCCACATACAGGGAAAAACTATTTTCAAAACATAGATCTGACAGAATACCTGTACTCAAGTATATAAAGAGCTTCTACAAATTGATACTAAAATATTACAAACTAATTAAAATGGACAAAATACTTGAATAGACACTTTAAAAAAAATGACATAGATGACATCTACATGATGAGTAAGCTTCTAAAATGGTGCCCAATTTCTTTACTCATCAGATAAAAATCAAATTAAAACAATACTCTGACATTATTACATGACTACAAGAATGATCAAAATTCAATAGTCTGAAAATGACAAGTATTGTCAAAGATGTAGGGCAACTGGAACTCTCTTACATTGCTAGTAGGACTGTAACTCTAAAATCTATTTTGGTGGGGCCAGCCTGGTGGCATAGTGGTTAAGTTTGAGCACTCCGCTTCAGTGGCCCAGGGTTTGTGGCTTCAGCTCCTGGCTGCGGACCTACACACTGCTCATCAAGCCATGCTGTGGCAGCACCCCACATATAAAACAGAGGAAGATTGGCACAGATGTTACCTCAGAGCCAACCCTCTTCAACAAAAAATTAAAAAGTAGAATAAATAAATAAAAACCATGTTGGAAAACTATTGACAAGATCTACTGAAGCTATTGGCAAAATCTAGAAGGATGGTTGGTTATTTGCAGAGAGTGAGATTGACCAAAAAGGAGCAATAGAGACATTTTAAGCCTTAGAGCATCCTTGGTATGGGTAGCATATGCATATTTGCCAGAACTCATCAGATGTTACACACAAATTTACATATAATATATAATTTATTATTACGCTTGGAAGAAAAAGAACCAATGCAAATGAAATGATGCTTCCTTTAAAGTCAGAAAGCCAGTTGAGCTTATTCCTCCTTTAAATCCTTATTGTTTAGATGCAGTCACAGAGTTACCCATGCCTGTGAGAAGCATGATGCTCACTTTAAAGATCTTAGAATTCATTCATTCCTTCAACACTTAGTTTTTGTTTTCTATTACATGGCAGTTACAAAGAGAGGTAAACAAATCCAATTGGGAAAATGCATCTTTTGAAAATTATTTATAAGGCTAAAAGAACCTGAATACGATATTTGAGGTCACATAAAATTAACAAGAACTTAAAGTCTAAAGGTGAGAACACAACTGGAAGAACTTCCCCAGGTGTGGGGTCAGCTTTGGCTATTAGTGACTAACTTCTCAGACTCAGCTGAGCGACTTCCGCCCTCAATTATCTTTTTCCATCCCTTATCTTTTAACATTATATCTACATTTCGGAGAATCTGAAGACATTTCCAATGTCAATAGTATCTTATTGATTTTGACAGAGCCCTTAGATTTGGATTATCTTTTTAACATCTAAGACCTAGCAAACATTTAATGTCTTAGTAGGGACTAGTATGGTGTTTCCCAAAAAGAAAAGAACAAAAAGCACAGAGTAAGCAAAGAGAATACAAGGGGAAAACTGTTATCGTAAAAGTAAAGATACAAAAGGAAGGAAGAGGAAGGGATTAACTATAGAAAGAATTTTAAATTGATGACAGCCAGAGAGAAATTTTATATACTTCACAATTTTGCCTAGCCACCCGAGACTAATGGATAATGGGAGAACAGAGGTTGGAAGATATTTTAAAAGACATTGTAATATACGTATTAGAATAGCTAAAATTCAAAACATTGACAACGACAAATGCTGGTGTTGCTGTGGAGCAACAGAAACTCTCCTTTGTTATTTATGGAAATTCAAAATGGTACAGGAACTGGGAAGGCAGTCTGGCAGCCCTTTACAAAGCTAAACGTAATCTTATACATAAGATTCAGCAACCACTCCCCCTGGTATTTACCCAAATGAGTTGAAAACTTATGTCCACACAAAAACTTGAATGCAAATGTTTATAGTCGTTTTATTCATAATTGCCAAAAGTTGGAAGCAATCAAGACGTCCTTCAGTAGGTGAACGAATAAACAAACAGTGGTACAGTCATACAATGCAATATCATCCAGTGGTAAAAAGAAATGAGCTATCAAGCCATGAAAGGATATGGATGACTCACAAAAGCTTACTGCAAAGCAAAACAAGTTAATGTGGAAAGGTTACATACTCTATGTACATACATGCTGTATGATTCCACCTGTGACATTATGGAAAAGGCAAAACTATGGAGACAGTAAGAAGATGAGTGGTTGCAAGAGTTTGAGGGAAGCGAAGGAAGAATACATGGAGCACAGGGGATTTTTAGGGCAGGGAAACTATTTCGCATGATACTGTAATAGTGGTTACATGACATGATTCATTTGTCAAAATCCACAGAACACAAAGAGTGAACACTAATCCTAGCCTTTAATTAATAATAATGCATCAACATTGGTTCACTAATTCTAATTAATCTACCATACTATAATTTATAATAGGGGAAAATGCATGCACGTGTGTGTGGGGGGGAAGCATAGGAACTCTCTGTGCTTCCTGCTCAGTTTATCTGCAAACTTAAAACTGTTCTAAAAATAAAATCTATTAAATTAAAAAAATGGAAATTATATAACATGTTAGATATATGGGTGAAGAAATGGGAGAAAATGGTGAATCCAAAAATAGGGAGGGAGCTGTAATCTGCATTTTTGAGAGCACCTTGGATAGCAACACCAGAAAAGAAGGTCAGGATTTGAGCAGATTAAATCAGGTTTTAAAGCTACATCCAAAATATATTTTTGATAATTCTCATTTTCCCTCAGTTTCTGAACAGTTTTATCCTACCCTTGTCAAAGCCCATAGAATTGTACAACACAAAGAATGAAGAGTAAACTATGGATTTTAGTTAATAATTATGTATCAATATTGATTCAATTGTAACAAGAAAAATGGTTTTTATTTTTTAAAGTAGTATGAAAAGTAAAAAGCATGTCAGTTATGATGGACAATGTTATAAAATTAAAGGAAAAAACATCCTTTTTTTTCTCTAGAGTTCCTTTCTAGTGTTCACAACAGTCAAGCTGATTCTTCCTGCCTCTGAAATGTTTCTGTTCCTTTCTCTCTGAAAGAGGTAAATAATTTACTTTTAAAACTGAGGAATAGTATGCTTTAAAAAGATATGGATAGATTGTGGAACTTTGAATTTAACCCATTTCTTTTATTTAATTTGCAAGTGAAGTATAGCAATCTAAAGAAAGCCAGAGAAGAAAAAATATTTCATTGAAAAACATAGCCCTATCAAATATGATTGGCATGCCTAGATATGAAGAATTCTATTTGCGGTCTGATATGTCCAGGCTGTGAAGGTACAGCATTCCTTCTTATAAAGTGATTAAATGGCAGCAGGGCCATGCACCGTATCTTACAGATAAAAACCCAACCAATCAAACAAACAAAAAACTCAGAAAAGCAATTGGCTTCTAAAGTGTTATATTGGCTTTAGGGGCAGAGTCAGGACCAGAGCCAAGGTCTTCTGCATCTAAGTGCCAAGTAGAGCCTCCTTTATCAGTGTATTCTCCCTTCACACAGCCAGCGTCTTGAAAGTTCCGCTCAGCTTCCATCAACATAGCTGAATTTATGGGGGATGTGAAAGAGGATTCCTTTTCTTAGATAAAATCAACATTTTTCTAATATTTTATTGTTATGATATGGAGAATTGAAACTCAATTTCAATGTTAGCTTTATCTAGATTTCACTTATATCTATATGCATATCTGTTTATATATATGTGTATCTAAATCTATGTCAAAAAGTTCAAACTCTTCATTTGAAAGGTACCGCCTTATTTAGTTTACGTAAAGATAAATTTGCTCAGTCACCAGTTATCATCTACCCTTTCAGTCAATCCAATCTGGGTGTTGCAGAGACTCAACATACAGAGCTGATGAGATACAGTTGTGTGGCTCTATTATTTCACTCATATATGTATATATATATATATATGTATACACACACACATTGGAATATTATTTAGCCATAAAAAGAAGGAAATCTTGCCATTTGCAACAACATGGATGGATGAATGGACTTTGAGGGCATTGTTCTAACTGAAATAAATCACAAAGAGAAAACAAATATAGTATGATCTCATTTATATGTGGAATCTAAAAAAAAAAAAACCCTGAGCTCATAGATACAGAGAACAGATTGGTGGTTGCCAGAGGCAGGGGGTGGAAGGGGGGAAAATGGGTGAAGTGGTCAAGGTACAAACTTCCAGTCATAAAGTAAATAAGTCGTGAGATGCAATGTACAGCATGGTGACTACAGTTAATAATACTGTATTGTATATTTGAAAGTTTCCAAGAGATAGATCTTAAAAGCTCTCATCAGAAGAAAACAAGAAATTTGTAACTATGTATGGCGATGGATGTTACCAGACTTATTGTGGTGATCCTTTTGCAACATATACAAATATCGAATCATTATGTTGTACACTTGAAACTAATATAATGTTATATGTCAATTATATCTCAATAAAATGTTATTTAGAAAGTTAAAAACAAAACAAAAAATAAAGCAATGACGACAAAACAGAACAAAATCCTCAGTAACACATTTAAAGTCATGCAGAGTAAACGTATTGCTACTGTCAAGTCTAGGATATGGTCACATTCCAGTGGGACTTAAATTTGGATAGTGGCTTAAACTTAGGTTTGGTTTACTCTCTTCACAGTGTGAGCTGAGAAACCTGCGTAGACTGGCCGACTACCTTCATATCTTTGTTTCCTGCCTCAGCCATTTCACCACTACACATTCATTTCTGAAGAGTTTCAAGGAACCAGGATTTTAAGAGACCCTGTCATAAATATTGTACAATCTTAAGAGCATAGAAATATCTTTTAAACATTTAAAACCTTAATGAATAAGTAATAACTTATGAAAAAATGTTTGCTGATTGCCTGAGAGAAAATAAGGGGACAGGACACATGGAATTGGTAAAGAAAATATAAGGACAAATTGCTATGATAATGAGTAGAGGGATGAACTATTGATTGGAAAAAAATGGATAAAAACACAAGACCTAGCTGGTGGAATACGTATTGGGAATCAATGTAGAATAAGATTTAAAAAGAGATTTGAAAAGAGAAATGATATATGGATTATGAAGAAGAGTAAAGAAGAAGAAATGGTAACTGTAAGCATGGAGTCAAGATCATCTGCATTTTTAGATAATACTTAGGGTATAGCCCACTCAGGAAAAATGGGTAACGGTGTAAAGAGCATATTTCTGAACAGCTTCAGACTGGTTATAAAAGTGAGTTTGATCTCTTGGATAGTCCCTCAATTTCTGAAAGAAATTTTCCTATGTTGATAAACCAAAAGGATGCTTCGCAAGCTGATATATAAAATCAAAATAATTTTCATGAGTGTGTGTGTTTATTCAACTTGAGAAATAAATTTGACGTTTGAAGAATTTGATAAATTTAAGAATTTTAAGCTTGATCAGTGTATTTGAATCTAGACGGAAGTAAGAACAATCCAAAGGACAATATGAACACGAGAAATAAGGAAGTATTTAATGAGAAAATACCATCAAATATGATGCAATACTCTTAGTAATGGAGAGTTTATTTAGGGAATTTTTCTTTTGTGACTTTGAGGACAGATTTTCTTTTGTTCTCATTAAAAAGGAAAGAATGTAGAGAGTTCAAGGGCTTTCTAACTAGGCAGTTAAGCAAGCTCAAAAATTTTAAGGGGTGTGCGCCTCTCCTGTCAGCAAAGAGATTAATGAGTTGCCTCAAGTAAATGAATAATTTGTAATGATACAAAAGAATGGCGGCGTGTTTGATCACATGCTCTACTCAGGGTATATAAGCACACCTGTACAGATGTCGACAACCGCACTCAGGATCTTGCCTTGAACAGCAAACCAACTCTCCATTCCTGACATCATGAGCCACTTCGGCAACTACTACAGAGGAGTGGGCTACGGCATTGGAGGCTTTGGTGGCCTGGGCTATGGCTGTGGCTCCGGATGTGGCAGCTTCCACAGACTGGGCCATGGCTGTGGCTCTGGATGTGGCAGCTTCCACAGACTGGGCTATGGCTGTGGCTCCGGATTTGGCAGCTTCCGTAGACTGGGCTCTGGAGGCTTCGGATATGGCTGCTGCCGCCCATCATGCTATGGAGGATCTGGATTCTCCAGCTTCTACTGAACCACAGCTCTAGTTATGCAAAATCTGTTACTATGAGTACGTTTGCACAACATTCTTCAATCGGAGGACTGAGACTACCCTGGGCAAATTTAGCGAGAGCAATCTAAGAATTTCAGAGAATTTATTATTGTAAGCATGTCGGCATCATGTCTACTGGCGTCCTCAGCTTGGGCACTAAGAAATGATGTATATTAGATATCAATAAATGGCCTAATTTGAAATAGAAAATATGGCTTTTTCTGGGTTTCATTTGACTCAATTATTTGTACATACTTACATGTAAATTTTACTATTTGTCAATTAGAAGTAATACACACAATGTTATATTCATATGTATATACATATTAACATATAAAAAGAATTTGAGTTTGAGAATTAGCAATTCAAAACAATTAAAATGTTTTTCTTTTTCTTTATTTTAGTCACATACCTTTCAGAATTGAATTTGACAAGAAAAAAATCAACTGTGGAGCTTTAAATCTCTATATATTTTAAGAAACATTATTTTACATATTTCATATTTTATCTCTTTCTATTTATTAATGGAATTCAAAATTTGGACTTAATCGTTTACCTCTTTCAAAAATTTTGATTTTCTCCATTTTTTAAAATAAAAACAAGTGGTGTTAGATATATCTATTTATAGTTGCTAAATATCCATGTCATTAAAACTGTAACAAGAGCAAACTTTCTTTCCACAATCTTATAATCCATATTTCTAAATTTTTAGAGAAAGTAACCTCTATTTTTCTATGAATCTTTGAATTATATATTATCTTCCTTTATTCATAATCTTCTGTTTTCATCTAGTTTGTTGTGTATATAAAATAAGGCTGATCTAAAAGTCATTGATAAACTGGAAATGAAAGTGGTTTCAGCTGTACAAGAGTACCAGTCAATAATTTCTTTTTAGATTATGAAAAGAAAAATTTCAGTTAAAATCATCCCTTCAAAAGTAATATTTTAGGACCCGCCCCGTGGCTGAATGGTTAAAGTTCTGCGCTTCACATCCATGGCCCATGTTCACGGGTTCAGATCCAGGGCATGGACCCACTTCACTCACCAGCCATGCTGTGGAGGTGTCCCACATACAAAAAATAGAGGAGGATTGGCACAGATGTTAGCTCAGGGCTAATCTTCTTCCAGCAAAAAAGTAGGAGGATTGGCAGCAGATATTAACTCAGGGCAAATCTTCCTTAGCAAAATTAATTAATTAATTAAAATACTATTTGATTGGCAGCATAAGAAATAAGGAATAGGATGGGTAAAATATTGGATTTCCTAAATTGTTTTCCTTAAACTAAATGGTATCTTCAGGTAATGATATGAACCTAATGATATTTGGTATAAGCTGGAAAAGTGTAATAAAATAAAGGACAAAAATGAAATGATAGAATTAAAGTCTGAAAGGGACATTAAAACTCTGAAATGCTGCACTATAATCTTGCAGGCATACAATCTCAGAATAAGTGATTTTCCCTGAGAATTAATTAGTAGCAAGACTAGGGTCAGAATCCTGCTTTTCTGAGCCTCAGGTATTCAATTATGCTATACTGTCTCTCTCTTTATGTATTTTCACCTTGAATGTCGTCAGATAAATCATTTTGAAAGCTCTGGCCATGGTTATAAAAAGAGCTAAATTATCACAACTGATTTTATGGAAATTAGTACCTTTACTTAGGTTAACATCTATGTTTCTTTAACATTTTTATTGTTCTGATATAGGGAATTGTACCTCTCAATTTCTGTTTTATCTGCTTTTGAATATGGCTAAACAATGAGTAACGTTAAAACTTAACTCTAGGTAAGACAACAACAACAAGCCCATCATGACCTCTTCTTTCAGGCAATGCTATCTCAAGGTGGTATTATGTAGCGTCACAGTGGGCTGAGCAGGGGAAACAGAGCCAGGTTGTTCCATTGAAGGATTGGACAGGGTAGTTTGACCCAGTAGGACAAAATTTCTCTTTTTCCTTTCATTTGGTTAATATCTCCAGGGACAGATTCCATGGGGCTGACAAGCAGTAATCAATACAATTACTACTGCTGTTGACGTTCTTAGTATAATCAATATTATCATAATTTTGTTCTGTTTAAGCTTGTATTGATCTGTATCTAAGGTGAGAGAAAATGTTTTGAATTTGTAACAAAAGACTTGTTTACTTCCAGAGAAAATGTGAGAACATTTTTCTCTCCTCCATGCATCAACATGAACAGAAACCTGGGTCATGAGCTAAAACTTTCTAAAAAGTTGTAATGATCTAAATCTGCTTTTGATCCACTGAATGGACAGAAAAATGATAACCTTCTGAAGAAATTTCCCAAGTGACTTTCTTGCTTGTGCACATAGGGAAAAAAGAAGATTTTTTCCATATTTTTCAAAATGTTTTTATTGTTTTTACAGGTAATGCACATTTATAAATGATGCATACCATAGTCGTGTGTTTTCTTCTTTGAAAGCGCATTTAGCATTTATTGTTATTGAAGTTTTTCACTTGTTATTGATATAAGTTTCATAGTTATTCTATACAAGTTCTCATATTGCTTCTATACACAGAAACAGTATCATGCATTTGAAAAAGTAGCCGTTAGTCATGGTCACATGCTCTGACAGAGCCACACAAGAAGAATGTGAGATCTTTAATTCTATGTAATTTGTTCATACTTCTAAACGATTCACTAAAAATAACAACATTCATTTTATCATTGGCTGATTTTCTGAAATGAGAAATAAAAATAGAATGAAGCTGGGTTAGAGTAGTATGAAGATTAAAGGCTAATATTGGGTTAAATGCCACTTTGAAATCAGAAGACCTGTTGGAACTCATGTCAGCCTGAAAATATTTCTTAGAAAAGCCAATGAGTTTCTTAGGTTATGATATGCACAGTCCTTGTTTTAATATCCGTTAAAGTCATATAATTCTTTCAAAAAATGTTGTTGAGTGCCAACTAAATGCTAGGTTTTGTTTAGATACTGTCAGGTCAATGAAAAAATCCACCGAAAAAATGTCGTCCAAATATTACTTATAAATCTCAGTAAAAGCTTAGCAATATGGTTAAAATCATATAAAACAAGTTTCTTGAGTCCCAAGATTCAAGATATGGGCACATTTGCATAAGGCTTAGTAAGCTATGGGTCGGCTTTGGGTATTGGTAACTAACTCTCTGGGCTGAGCAGAGGGACTCTGTGAATACCAGGCCAACTGTCTCCAAAGAGTGTCTCCTTATTCTCTGCTCATTTTTACAATTGTGCTATACATTTAGAGAATTTACTAAGTATTCCAGTTTGTATGAGGGTTTTTAAAATTTCAGATAACCTCAGGAGTTGAAATGTGTTTTAAACAAGTAAAATATTATCAATATTTTAGAAATCTTTAGTTGATATCTTAGGAAAAGTTACTTAGAAATTGCTTGAAAACAAAAAATGGGCAGAAACTAGGTAAAGAGAAGATAAGGGTAAATGTATTATATTGACTATGAATATCTAGAGGCAAGGAATTGCCGTGTTGATTTGCATATATAGGTGGAGCTAGAACGATTTACCCACTTCACACTTTTCCCTGGATGTAGCAATGAGTCATGGAGGAAGGAAGTTGAGTGAATTTTAACATGAGATTTTAAAAAGATATAAGATACATGGATAAATGGTGGAGGGTAGAGACAGAGAGAAAATAGTGTATGGAGGCAAGTATAATCTGAATTTGTAGTAGTGGTGAGACTAGAACTTATTCTGAAGAAAGAGCCTAGCATATAAAAAGAGAACTGTGGAAAGGCTTCCCACAAGATGGATTTTCAATCACTGTGATGGTCTCTCTACTTCTGATTCCAATTCTGCTATGTTTTTAAACCAATTCAAGTATGATGATGTGTAAAGCTAAAAGTAAATCTATCAATTGCACATGGTCAAATTTCTAAAACTCTCAAAGTCAGGTGAGCTTTTGTTTGTGTTGTTTTCTGTTATACATGGAAGGTGAGCCAAATCTTAAACTTAAGGTGTTCTTTTATAAAAAGGTGTATCCTTTGCCTCTCATGGTGCAAAAAATATGTCTTTTGAAGAAAGTAATAAATTTGAGTCTTAACTTTGATTATTTCTCAATATTTTGTAGAATCAATTACAACCACCCTCAAATACCAGTGATGAGAAGATATTTAATTAGAAATTCAACAATATTTAATGTAACTGATGTTAAGTGACTGGTAATAAAGAATTCTATTTAGGGATTGGTATGTCTATACTTTGGAGAAACAGCAATTCATTCTAACAAAATTAAAGCAACCAGCTCAGGACCAACCTAATTAGGGAGCCAAGCAGGTTCAAGACATTCTTAATGAGTCTGTGGTCAGGGGACTATAGATTAATGGGTTGTCTCAGGCAAGTGTAACTCATGGAATGATACTAAAGGAGGGGCATGTGTTTTATCACATTCTCTGATCAGGGTATATAAGCCTCACTGTAAAGATGTCGACATTCACACTTTGAATTTTGCATTGAACAGCAAACAACTCACCACTCCTGACACCATGAGCCACTACAGCAACTACTACAGAGGCCTGGGCTATGGCTTTGGAGGCTCCAGTGAGCTGGGCCATGGCTATGGCTGTGGATGTGGCAGCTTCCACAGAATGGGCTCTGGAGGCTTCGGTTACAGATGCCACCGCCCATCCTTCTATGGAGGATATGGATTCTCTAGCTTCTACTGAAAAATTGCTGAAGTTGGATGCAGAGAGAAAAACCTTCTGACTTCTTTTGTCCTATCTTGTGCTTTAATTCCCCAATCATCCATCTTATTTTCTCTGCGATCAATTGATTGATGACTATTATGGTTAAACTGCTTCTATGAATATTTGGTGACTTTTTACCTCCAGAACCTACCATCTAAATGCAGATTCAATGTGTAAAACCATTCTAGTCTGATATCCTCTTTTTGGTTTAGTTTTTTTTGCCACCATTACTATGATGTCATCTTCCTAGCAAGATCCTAGAGAAAACTTGTATTTACTTCTGTCTAATAAATTGGTTACTCTTGATATAAATACTTTGGTTCTTTTTGATGTTTTTATTTTTATTATTTTAACATCTTTTGCAACTGATATAAACTTGTACTTATGAAGCAGGGAGGTCTGTGGCTATGTGATATAGTATGATGAAATGTTTCTAGTTCTCCATATATACAAGCTTGAGAACATATAGGGTGTCATATTAACACTAAATGAAAATAACTTGCCCTGTCTACTTAGGGTATTAGCCCCTTCAAATGTCCCTCAAGTGTTCATGGGATTACTAAGAACTATGTAATTCTCACATGTACATTCAAGTGCGTTCTTCAGTGTAACATTGCTGTTAGCTGAATATCTTCTTTTTTTAAAGACAATTTTTTTAGAGCAGTTTTAGAATCACAAAAAAACTGAGAGGAAGGTACTGAGATTTCCCATATACCCTCTGCTCCCACACACCCACAGCCTCCTCTATTATCAGCATCCCCCATCAGAGTGGTTCATTGGTTACAATTGATGAACTTACATTGACACGTTGTAACCACCCGAAGTCCATAGTTTGCGTTAGGGTTCATTCTTGGTGGTGTACATTTCATGGGTTTGGACAAATATGAAATGACATGTATCCGTCATTATAATATCATACAGAGTATTTTTACTGTCCTAAATATCTTCTACACTCAGCTTATTCATCCTTTCCCCCGCTGAATCTCTTTTTGGTATCTATCTCTGGTCTTGCCAACCATGAATTTGCTTTCTTCCAACTGTTGTTCTGGAGCAGGAGAGGAGATGGGGAAGTATCGCTCATTTCCTGGGCAGAAATGACACTTCTATAGTGGCATCTACTGAGGGTCATTGTCCCTTATAAGGCTGATCCACCTAGCAGTGCCATGACGTACTAGAGTACAGCGTTCTATGGAAAATAGGGGTTGGGGGGCATTTTGTGATTTCTTTTTATACTCTGTTAGAGGGGGTCTTAATATTCTATAGATCTTCTCATGAATAGATAATGGTACAAAATCAAACCCTAGTAAAACACAAAATCTTTTACTCATAAAAGTTTCTCGTGGCCACCAACTCTGGCTCCGTACTCAGTCAAGGTCAAGGAAGCTGTCTATTTCTTCTTTCAAGATTTATTCTCTCCTAGAAAAGTTTTCAGTCTCTCCAGAGTAACTTGCTTTTAGGCTTATTCCATCAGTTCACCACTTGGAACAAGCTTCCTGGAACATCAACAGTGAACACAGATTGAATCCCCCTCTAGAAACTTTCCTAGCTAACTTTTAAAGTGTACCAGAGCAGCCTGTTTCACCGGTTTGTCTGACATGGCCAGACATGTCTGAATCCACTTAAGTTCACACTTGGACCCCACTACTTACCCCTTGAGAAATTCTTATTATTTTTCTGCAAACCTAAGGGAGGAACATTACTGTATGAACAATTTCTCACAGAAAAACTGTTATCTTTTTACCTACACTGTAATTTAGATTTCAGATCAGAAAGCCAAAAAGGGAAGCAAAAGGAAAATAAAGAAAGAGAAGAATTTATAGATCAAGGGCCCAGGGACTTACAGAGCATGTGCCTTACATATTTTTCTCAGGATGACATGAGAACCAGAGTAAATACGTGGCCAAGTGCCATTAAACTGGAAGGTGTTGATTCAAAGAATCTCTAGCACATCCCTTTTGCACGCATTTAATCGTGCCAGTGATACATAAAGCTTAGTATGTTCTAAATACCTGGGATAAAATAGAAGAGTTCTTCTGATAATTATTTTATTTGTTAACCAAAAAGTGCAGTGGAATGATCCTTGTGGATTAATAATAATGATAATGGTAGTTACTATTCTTTATGATGTATATCTTTGATCTTTCATTTTCCATTGTCTAAAATTTAACAACATATGAAGCAACTTGAACATTTACATGTGCACTTTAAGGGGTGTAAATCTATATAAAGCTTTCCCTGATGAACATATAAAAACATTGTGGGGCTTTTAGAGAATCATTACTTAGAATATATAATACACGATTGCTCAACACAATTTTCTCCAGACAGACTGTACATCCTAATAGATATAACCTTGCATACCCTGCATGTACGTTTAAATGCCGGCCTTATTTGAAGGTCTTTTTGATTTTTGATCTGAACTGTCCAGATGCTATTAAATTTTATTTTTGCTCAAACATAATTAGTGATTTTCCTGAATGTCATGGCTTTTAGAAGCAAATTGCAAAAGCCATGCTTCTGTTGTTGGTTAGATTATTAAAGAATTGGAAACCAGGAACATGCAGCACATTTCTAAATTGAGGTCACTAAATAGTTCTGTTGGGAGAATGTTTGTTTATATCTATTGTATCAGTAAGCCGTTAGAATACACATTTCTTTTGAAGGTAAGGAAGGTTGGAAATCTCCTGATTAAAGATGTATGTCCTAACTTTGGAGAAGGCATGATAGTGTTAGGTGTACCGCTGATATGCTAGTGAATAGGGATTGCATAACTTAGGATCTAGGATTAATATTAAAGGACAGAATTAGAGGGAAAATAATGCCTTTGTGTGTGTGTGTGTTTGTGTGTGTGTGAGGAAAATTGGTCCTGAGCTAACATCTGTGCCAATCTTCCTCTATTTTATACGGGATGCCACCACAGCATGGCTTCATGTGCAGTGCTAAGTGTGTTCCCAGGATCTGAATCTGCAAACCCCTGGCCACTGAAGTGGAGAGCGCAAACTTAACCAGCTCTCCACTGGCCGGCCGCTGGAGGCAGAATAATATCTTGAAACATGGATGCAGAAAGTAAAATTTCTTACCTCCACTGAGAAGTGTTTTAGAGACGTAATGGTCATAATCACATCTCCTTACTGAACTCAGATTGGTCATAGGCAATTTAATGATAAAAATCAATATAAAAACTCTTTAGTCAATGAAAAATGCTCTATTAATATGAAGGAGTAGTTTAGCAAATGTTTTATTATATACGTGTATAGGATAAAAGTTCAACATACCTGATCAATTTTCAAAGACTGAATAAAAAGGTTTTTTTTTTTTTAAACATATTCAACAAATGTAATTCCTGGTCTCCAAAATGTGTAGGACTGGGTAGAAGCTATGGATCTATCTATGGCTTTAGCTATGAACCTAGAGATATGTGTTTAGCTATGTTTCTGCCAAACACCTTTCTATGGGTTATAGAAACCATATGAATTCTATGGTCCAATTGGTTGATAATGGCACCGTGTTCCATATAGCCACTCGGGTCAGGATTTGTAGAGGCTTTCCATGTCTTTTCTCTCATCTCTATATCCAATTGGTAACTGCTTTTTGCTAGCTTCTTAATGTATATATCCCATTTTACTCATTTTCTAAAGTCTGCAGTCATCATTTGTCACTTGTCACTGTCACTATGGCTGTACCTTCTCATATATTCTTATCTGATTCCTAGGATTCAGAGCCTCTCCTCACCCTTTGGTCCCTTTGTTAAAAGCCCTTTGTTTAAAACGGCTTCTTATGTGTCTTGGGATGACACAAATGCTACTATTACAAAGAAAATGATGCAGCTCTCAATGTGCTGATATGGAAAAAATCTAAGATAATTCTGTTGAAAGTCAATTTGCAGAAGAGTATGGAACATGGAGTTGGTCCACCAGATATGAAGCTCAATAAGCACTGACTGAATTAATATGTGTAATTACCTAAATAATCTATAATCTTTCTCAAATATTTGCCTTTATCTTTGCTGCTCCTTCACCTCAGATGCTATGCTCTTCACTTTTTATATTGAGCTCCTACTCATCTTCAAAAATCAATGTAATTATTCCCTCTGTTGGGATGCCTTTTCTTATTCCACAAGGCACCTGACAGCATCATGTACAATGCCACTTCCTGACTATCCGATTGGACTCCAGTCTCTTATACAGCTTTTTCTTCATAACATTTATCACCAATGGATGTTACATATTTGATTGTTTATTCACATAGTATGTGTCTTCCCTAAGGAATGTAAACTCCATTTGGGCAAGGACTCAATGACTCAATCTGTTTTACTTACTGCTGAATCCTCAGTGCCTAGAGCAATAGCTGATCCACAGAAAATATTTCATAAAATATATACTGAGTAAATCTAAGGTAGAACTAATATATTAATTATTTATTTATATACCTGATTCTCCATTAAACTAGGAATACTTTTATTGTAATGATATGATTCTATTGATGAAAATGAAAATTAAGCTTTTATTTTCATTTTAAAAATCATGCTTTATTCATCTTTTGTATAGATATTTACTAACCATTTATAATATGCTAGGCACTCTGCTTGATGCAGAGGCATAACCATAAGCCAACATCAATATAACTAATAATAATAACTTATATTTAGTCTGTACTTACTTTATCTGACATTATTACCCCTAAACTTCAGAATTTAAGAGATATATATTCAGACATAAAAGGAGAAATGGACAGTAACACAATAATAGTAGGGGACTTTAACACTCCACTTACATCAATGGATAGATCATCCAGACAGATCAACAAGGAAACATTGGCCTTAAATGACGCATTAGACCAGATGGACTTAGTAGACATATGTAGAACATTCCACACAAAAACTGTAGAATACACATTCTTTTCAAATACACATGGAACATTCTCTAGGATGGATGACATATTAGGCCACAAAACAAATCTCAATAAATTTAAGAAGATTGAAATAATATCAGGCATCTTTTCTGACCACAGCATTATGAAACTAGAAATCAACTACCTACCAGAAGAAAACAGGAAAAGTCACAAATATGTGGAGATTAAACAAAATGGTACTGAACAACTATTGAATCAATGAAGAAATCAAAGGATAACTCAAAAACCCTGGGAGACAAATGAAAATGAAAATTCTACATAGCAAAATTTGTGGGATACAGCAAAAGCGTTACTAAGAGGGAAGTTTAGTAATAAAGGCCTACTTCAAAAAACAAGAAAAATCTCAAATAAACAATCGAAAAATACACCTAAAGGAACTTGAAAAAGAAGAACAAATGAAGCCCCAAATCAGTAAATGAAGCGAATACTAAAAATCAGAGTGGAAATAAATGAAATAGAGACTAAAAAGACAATAGAAAAGATTAATGAACCTAAGAGATGGTTCTTTGAAAGGATCAACAAAATTGACAAACCTTCAGCTAGACTAGCCAAGAAGAAAATAAAGAAGGCTCAAATAAATAAAATGAGAAATAGAAAGCAAATTACAACAGACACCACAGAAATACTAAAGATTATAAGAGAACACTATGAAAAGCTATACACCAACAAATTGGATAATCTAGAAGAAATGGATAAATTCTTAGAGTTAGACAACCTTCTAAAACTGAGTAAGGAAGAAATAGAGAATCTGAATAGACCAATCAATAGTAAAGAGATTGAAACAGTAATCAAAAAGATACCCAAAAACAAAAGTCCCTGCCCTGATGGCTTCCCCTGTGAATTCTACCAAACATTCAAAGAAGATTTAATACCTATCCTTCTCAAACTCTTCCAAAAAATAGAAGGGGAGGAGACACTTCCTAAGTCATTCTATAATGCAAACATCACCCTGATAGCAAAACAAGACAAGGTCAACAAAAAAAGAAAATTATAGTCCAATATCACTGATGAACATCAATGCTAAAATCCTCAACAAAAAATTAGCAAATCAAATACAACAATACATTAAAAGGATCATCCACCATGATCAAGCAGGATTTATTCCAGGGATGCAGAGATGGTTCAATATCCATAAATCAATCAGCATGATACATCACATTAATAAAATGAAGAATAAAATTCACAGGATCATCTCAATAGATGTGGAGAAAGCATTCAACAAGATACAGTATTCATTTATGATAAAATCTCTGAATAAAATGGGATAGAAGGAAAATACCTCAACAGAAAAAAAGGCCAAATATGACAAACCTACAGCTTATATCGTACTCAACAGTGAAAAACTGAAGGCTATCCCTCCAAGAACAGGAACAAGACAGGATGCCCACTTTCACCACTCTTATTAAACCTAGTGTTGGAAGTCCCAGCCAGAGAAATCAGGCAAGAAAAAGAAATAAAAGGGATCCAAATTGGAAAGAAAGAAGTAAAACTATCACTATTTGCAGATGACTTGATTTTATATACAGAAAACCCTAAAGAATTCAAGAAAAAACTATTAGAAATGATAAACAAATATAGTAAAGTTTCGGGGCACAAAATCAATATCCAAAAATCAGCTACATTTCTACATACTGAAAGTGAAATAGCAAAAAGAGAAATCAAGAATAAAATTCCATTTACAATTGCAACAAAAAGAATGAAATACCTTGGCATAAATTTCACTAAAGAGGTGAAAGATCAGCACGCTAAAACTGTAAAACGGCATCCAGGTGTCCCACATATAAAACATCATTGAAAGAAATGAACGAAGACACAAAGGTATTCTTTGCTCATGGATTGGAAGAATTAACATAGTTAAAATGTCCATACTTCCTAAAATAATCTACAGATTTAATGCAACCCCTGTCATAGTCCCAATGACATTTTTCACAGAAATAAAATGAAGAATCCTAAAATTTAAATGGAACAGCAAAAGACCCCAAACAGCAAACACAATTCTGAGAAAAAAGAATAAAGCTGGAAGTATCACACTCCTTGATTTCAAAATATACTACAATGCTATATTAATCAAAACAGCATGATACTGGCACAAAAACAGACATACAGACACAATGGAACCCTACTGAGAGCCCAGAAATAAACCCACACATCTGTAGATAGCTAATTTTTGACAAATGAGCCAAGAACATACAATGGAGAAAGGGAATTGTCTTCAATAAATAGTGTTGGGAAAACTGGACAGCCACATGCAAAAGAATTAAAATAGGGGCTGTCCCAGTGGCATAGAGGTTAAGTTCACATGCTCCACTTCGGTGGCTCCGGGTTTGCCGTTTTAGATCCCAGCCACAGATCTATACAACGCTTATCAAGCCATGCTGTGGCAGGTATCCCACATATAAAGCAGAGGAAGATGGTCATGGATGTTAACTCAGGGCCAATCTTCCTCAGCAAAAACAGGTGGCAGAGATTAGCTCATGGCTAATCTTCCTTAACAAAAAAAAAAAAGGAAAATAGAACACTCTCTTACACCATGCTCAAAAATTAACTTAAAATGGGTTAAAGACTTGAATGTAAGATCTGAAACCATAAAACTCCTAGAAGAAAACATAGGCAGTATGCTCTTTAACATTGGCCTTATCAGTATCTTTTCAAATATCATGTCTCCTCAGGCAAGGGAAACAAAAGAAAAAATAAACAAGTGGGACTACTTTAAGCTAAAAATCTTCTGCATGGCAAAGGAAACCATCAACAAAACAAAAGACAACCTACCAAGTGGAAGAAGATATTTGTAAATCATATATCCAATAAGGGATTAATATCCAAAATATACAAAGAACTCATGCAACTCAAGAACAAAAGAACAAACAACCAAAGTAAAAAATGGACAGAGAATCTGAACAGACATTTTTCTAAAGAAGGTATACAGGTGGCCAATAGGCACGTGAAAAGATGTTCAACGTCACTAATTATTAGGGAAATGCAAATCAAAACTACAATGAGACATCACCTTATGACCATCAGAATGGCTATTATTAAAAAGACAAGAAATGACAAGTATTGGAGAGGATGTGGAGCCTGTCACTGGCGCAGCCACTATGGAAAACTGTATGGAGATTCCTCAAAAAATTAAGAATAAAACTACCATATGACCAAGATATTTTACTTCTGGGTATTTATCCAAATAACATGAAAACACCAATTTGAAAAAATATATATACTCCTATGTTCATTGCAGCATCTTTCAGAATAACTAAGAGAATACTGATGTACAGCCAAAATTTATATAATGTTATAAACCAATGTGTTACCTCAATTTAAAAAAAAAAGATATAGGTATTGTTGGCTGATTGTTGTGTGGGTAACTGGGTGATTGGGTCTGCTCCACATGTCTCTCATCCTCCCATAGACTAAACCAGACGTGTTCTTATAGAGACGGTAGGCATACGACAGCAAACTAGTTACCTGCAAGGGTATTGGACTCTTATACCCGGAACTGACACACTATTAATTCTGTCTCATTTTATTGGTCAGAGCATATTACTGGGCTGAGCCAGGAGTCCGAATGGGAGGACTCTACAAAGTCATAAGGCAAAGAGAGTAAATGAGGGAAGGAGCTATGCTTTGCATTGTATCATAGACCCCAGTGCCTACCCTTTCCTTTGAGAAATTATTTTTCTTAGGTAATGTCATCCACTCAAAGCAATCAATGATCTTGTCTCTGCAAACTGATGACTCTGAAATGTATATCTCTATATCTGTAACAATGCCAGGTACAATACAGGGCAACCTGAGAAATTAGAATTTCCAATATACAAAAAGCATGTTTTCAAAATAAGAATGTGCAAAATATCACATGGAACATACTTATACTACAAAAAAGTCATTCGTCTGAAATTCAAATGTAACTAGCACTGTGTATTTTTATTTGAACAATATGGTATACCTCCCAATCTGGCCTTTCTTCTGGTATTTTCCTGCTTGAAGAATGTTCCCAAATGTGTGTCCACATCAGCAACTGAGTCGCATTATCTTCTAATAGAATATTCCTCTCACACATGTACTCTGTCTGCCTCCAGACCCTCCATTCTGGCATTTCCACCCATCTAATACTCAAATATTGAAAAATGAGTCATGAAAATAATTTTCAATTTTTCTTCTCTCTTCTTTCATTGATTACTAATTGCCCTTAGTTCTGTCATTTAAATCTTCCTCAGAGAGGTTTCATCTTCTTCGTTACCAATTCTCCTTCCCTATTTCAAGTTTTTACATCTCCTCATCACAATATTCTCTATTAAGATTCTTTGTAACTCAACTTTTACTCCATTCACATCTTAAGAATCCATTCTCCTTGCTGTTCAACTTACTGTTTATAAGACCAAAATTTGAAATCAGATTGCTTAGGTTGCAATATCAATGTTAATTAATTCTAGGACCTTGGGCGATTTATTTTGCCTCATTAAGTCTCATTTTTGTTATCTGCAAACTGAAGACAATTTCATTGTTTTCCTTGTAATTGTGGTGAGGATTAAATGAGCTAATATTTGTAGCACACAAAAGAATGGCCAAACACAGAGCAAACAATAGACACTAGCTATTACTATTATTGTTATTACCTTAATACTTTTATCTCCTTGTCATACCTTTTTTTCTCTATTTCATTCCATAGAAACACCTCTTCATCCCTTAAGGCCTAGCATATGAAAACTACTCTTACATCATGGTCCAGAAAACCAAGTCTGTCCTCAATCATATTCTTTTCACATCTTTTCTTTTTTCCACAACAACACTTATTATATAATGTGGCATTTGCTTATCTTTCTCCCCTGCTCAGTAGTGAGCTCCTTCATTGAAGTCTAGATTTACTCAACTTTAATGCATCTACATTGAAATTCATTACAGACAGATAGGCTGAAATGTTTTCCTTTTTATTTCACTCATGGCTGGAACACTAGATGGCTATTAAACTTTATATGATCCTATTATAAGTTGAATTTCTTTTATGTTATATTTTTATGTTAAAATTATAACTGAAATAATTTTCTAAAAAGATTTAAACAGCCCATATGACACACAGAATTGCTTCTTAGGCAGACAGTAAAGCATAATGCAAGTACAATAAATTATTAAATCCCCTGTTCCAACAGTCATTTGTGCCAGATGAAGAGGCCCAAACTCAAGCCTTCTCTACCAGTCTTCTCCAAAGCTCTGTTCAGATCTCTTAGGACAGTGCTATTTAATAAGCAAAAAAGGAGTTAAAGGAAAGATTACCAAACCATTATCACTGTCTTCACCATGTACTTTTCTTCCAGCAGTAAAGGATGTGAGGAAAATAGGATATATCTGACATGGTTCTTGGTTGAATGAGATGGATATCACTTACAAAAAGAAATTTAATGAGGATATGGGTAACTCAAAGAAGCTGTTGGTAAGCTAGGAGGTTGGGTTGACAAACTGTACAGGAACCAGGGATGTAAAGACTTCTGGAACAGCAACTAAGCCAATGCTACAGTAATAGCCTTGTTACATATGATATCATGTTGTCCATTACTGTTGTGGTTACTTCCAGCCACTGCTAGAGTTGGTTGCTGCTACTTCTGGACACTGCTGGTGCCGCCTCTTCTGCTCAGGATACTACAACTTTGGAT
Organism: Equus quagga; assembly: GCF_021613505.1. Classification (NCBI taxonomy): domain Eukaryota; kingdom Metazoa; phylum Chordata; class Mammalia; order Perissodactyla; family Equidae; genus Equus; species Equus quagga. The sequence continues at coordinate 12,247,032 of NW_025802777.1, forward strand.
GAATTCTGAATTATTCTTTTGTCTTTGCACCACTTTTTCAAAGATCCAAGACCAAGTGGAATCCTTCCTAATTCATGTATCTAAGACATTACTAGTGGGAATAATAAAAAGAGTTATCTAGTCCTCTTCAGAGCCTGTAATGAAAATCACAATACTTCTTTTGGAACAAGGCTTAGCTACTGAGGAGTCCTTCACCTCCCCAAAAAGCAATAAATGCCATTAACACAGAACTCATTTGAAGTGAACCTACGCATTCTTTCATAGTAGCTTCAGCCCAGAATAAAAGTAAGTACACAGTTCTCCTAGCTAAGTGATGTAAACTAGTTCATTCGTCAATCATATGTCCTGTGGTGGCTAGTTTTATGTGTCACTTGGTTGGGCTATAGTACCCAGCGATTTAATCAAATGCTAATCTAGGTGTTGCTGTGTGCTGTGTGCTGATCTCAGGCTATAGAGATAACCAATGTTGTGGTTGGACTGGACCTTGTGGTCCTTATTATGATTGTAAGATGCCTTTCAGCAATAACCACCAGGAAACTTTGAAAAAATAAGGATTTATTACTTAAAGAAACTGGAAATTACACAACACACTTGTGATCACACAGAGAGGTTGGGTGTAGAGAGAGAGAATGTGCATGGGTCTTGGGTTCTGCTTTTATTGGGGTCAAGAGCGTGGGTTTAGTGTTTGGCAGGATCATTTATTAGTGAATTTAAAACATAAGAGTGGAAATTTAAAGCATGAGAAGAGAGAAAGCAAGTGGTCTAAATCATCATTTATAGGCCATATATGACAAACCCACAGCAAATATCATTCTCAATGAAGAAAAATTGAAAGCTATCCCTCTAAGAACAAGAACAAGACAAGGATGCCCACTGTCATCACTCTTATTTAACATAGTATTGGAAGTCATAGCCAGAGCAATTAGGCAAGAAAAAGAAATAAAAGGGATGCACATTGGAAAAGAAGAAGTGAAACTGTCACTCTTTGCAGATGACATGATTTTATATCTAGAAAACCCTAAAGATTCTGCTAAAAAACTTTTAGAAACAATAAAATAATACAATCAAGTTGCGGGATACAAAATCAACGTACAAGAATCGGTTGCATTTCTATACACTAACAATGAAGTAGCAGAAAGAGAAATTAAGAATACAATCCCATTTACAATTGCAACAAAAATAATAAAATACCTAGGAATAAACTTAGCCAAAGAGGTGAAAGATCTGTACACCAAAAACTTTTAAACATTGTTGAAAGAAATCAAAGTTGACACGAAGAAATGGAAAGATATTCTGTGCTCTTGGATTGGAAGAATTAACATCGTTAAAATGTCCATACTTTCTAAAGCAATCTATAGATTCAATACAAGCCCTACCAAAGTTCCAACAACATTTTTCACAGAAATAGAACAAAGAATCCTAAAATTTATATGGAACAACAAAAGACCCCAAATAGTCAAAGGATTCCTGAGAAAAAAGAACAAAGCTGGAGGTATCACACTCCCTGATTTCAAAACATACTACAAAGCCATAATAACCAAAACAGCATGGTACTGGCACAAAAACAGACACACAGATCTATGGAACAGAATTGAGAGCCCAGAAGTAAACCCACAGGTTTATGGGCAGCTAATATTCGACAAGGGAGCCAAGAGCACACGATGGAGAGAGGAGAGTCTCTTCAATAAACGGTGTTGGGAAAACTGGACAGCCACATGCAGAAGAATGAAAGCAGACCATTCCCTTACACTATGCACAAAAATCAACTCAAAATGGATTAAAGACTTGAATGTAAGACCCGAAACCATGAAACTTCTAGAAGAAAACATAATCAGTACGCTCTTTGACATTGGTCTGAGCAGCATATTTTCAAGTCCCATGTCTGACCAGGCAAGGGAAACAAAAGAAAAAATGAACAAATGGGACTACATCAAACTAAAAAGCTTCTGCACAGCAAAGGACACCATCAACAAAATGAAAAGACAACCTAACAATTGGGAGAAGATATTTGCAAACCACATATCAGATAAGGGGTTAATATCCAAAATATACAAAGAACTCATACAGCTCAACAACAAGAAAAACAACAATCCAATTAGAAAATGGGCAAAAGATCTGAACAGAGATTTCTCGAAAGAAGATATATGGATGGTCAATAGGCATATGAAAGGATGCTCAACATCATTAGCTATCAGGGAAATGCAAATCAAAACTACAATGAGGTATCACCTCACTCTAGTCAGAATGGCTATAATTAACAAGACAGGAAACAACAAATATTGAAGATGATGTGGAGAGAAGGGAATCCTTGTTCACTGCTGGTGGGAGTGCAAACTGGTGCACCCAGGGTGGAAAGCAGTATGGAGTATCCTCAGAAAATTAAGGATAGATCTACCATATGATCCAGCTATCCCACTGCTGGGTGTTTATCCAAAGAACTTGAAAACACAAAGGCATAAAGATACTTGCACCCCTATGTTCATTGCAGCATGATACACAATAGCCAAGACATGGAAGCAACCTAGGTGCCCATTAAGGGACGAATGGATAAAGAAGATGTGGTATTTGTACATGATGGACTACTACTCAGCCATAAGAAATGATGAAATCTGGCCATTTGTGACAACATGGATGGACTTTGAGGGTATTATGCTGAGTGAAATAAGTCAGAGGGCGAAAGTCAAATTCCATATGATCTCACTCATAAGTAGAAGATAAAAGCAATGACAAACAAACACATAACATTGGAGATTGGATTGGTGGTTACCATAGGGGAACGGGGGAGTGGACAGGGCAAAAGGGGTGATTAGGCTCACATGTGAGGGGATGGACTATAATTAGTTTTCAGGTGGTAAACATGATGTAATCTACACAGAATTTGAAATATATTATGATGTACATCAGAAAATAAATAAATAAAAATAAAATAAAAGTCATCGGTTATTGAAATCAACCAAGATCTCTAAAACAAAGGAGCCTCAGTGAGGGGAGGTGGCCCAGATCATTATCATTGTGGCTGGCAATGGTTTTATTCCATACAGCAGTCTTTGAAGTGGATGCCTCCTCCCTCTTCTGCAATCAAAGCTTAAGTCAGGCACTCACATTACAACAACAACAACTGTCAGGGCTTACACTACACTGTGAGAGAGTGTTGGATATGTGGTTAACATCTATAATCAGTTGACTTTAAGCAAAAGAGATTACCCTACATGATGTGTGTGGATCTAATCCAATCAATTGGAGACCCTAAAAGAAAAACAGGTTTCCCAAAGGATTTCTGTCTCAAGACTGCTGTATCAACTCCTGCCTGAATTACCAGCCTGCCAGCCTTTCCTTCCCTTTTCAGATTTGTCAGCCTGCACAATCATGTGAGCCAATTCTTTAAAATAAAGCTTTTTATATATTTATATGTATTAATAGACACACACTATATATATATATATCTCCATATATATGCTATATATACTGTATATATAATATAGTATTGTGTGCTATACAATATATACTATACTACTCTATACAAGTAGTGTGTATAGTATACATATGCATATATAGTAGTATATAGTATATATAAGAATGTATATATATTACATATATAATATACATACATATAATAGTATGTATACGTATACATATAATATATACATATATATACATATATATATATGTATATATATATATATATAAAATTGGTTCAGTTATCTGGAGACCCTGACTGATACATCTCCCAAAAAAATCCCTCCACTTTTCTATAGGTGATAAAAACTCCCCTAAGTCAAATCAAATCGCCACTTAATACTTGGAGTCATGATGTGTGATCACAGTTAGAACTGTAAATTCATTTCCTGAGGATTGAGAGGAGGACAGACTGTATATTACTCTGAATGTTGTGTCCCTGGCACACTAGACACAAAAATGTTGGGAGAAAAAGGGAATAGGAAAAGGAGAAAATGAAGAGACAAGTCTGGAACAAGAGATGGAGTGTCAAGAGGGCAGCGTTACCTGGAGTGACACAGCGAGAGACCTAGAACCCAGGAAAGAGCATGTGGTGAGCGAGCACCTAGGAATAGATGTGACAGGAGTGATGAGCAGAGACCAAAAGGAAATGGATAGGAAGTCACCAAAGATCAACCACCTCTACAAAAATTATGCTCCAACCTTTTAATAGATCTGAATGTGTCGTAGAAAATACCATCAAGAAGTATCTGTCATATTTCCTTTCTGGAAGGTCCTTTAAATCAGTAGGGGAGGCAAGTGGAAAATATATAGGCTCTTGAGTCTGCTTACCTAAGTTCAAATCCGACTTGTGCACTTAATAGCTGTGATGCTTTTGAGCATATTATTATTTAAGCTCTCTAAGCCATCTGTGAAATGAGGGTAATAATAGTATCTACCTCACAGGATGATTGTATTAAATAAATGAATACATCTAAGGTTCCTGACACATAGTATATTTGAATAAACACTTACTATTCTTACTATTATTGTCACTAAGTTGAGAGATATGTCAGCCTCAGGGACTCAGCTGGAGTGGTTAACCCTTTAATGGAGGTTGGTTTTGGATAATGGTGGACAGATCATGACGTTTACATAAAATATCTTCTTAAAGAGGAAGTCAGAAGCAGTCATATATAATTAGTGAACCAAAATAATCTTTTGAAATACGATTGGGGATTGCCTCATGTCATGGAGTGAGTTTATGGGAATTTCAACCAGGCTGAGATAAAAGCCAAGGCTTTGAGGATGAAAGAATTACCCCTAATGGGCACAAAGTTGATTAAAGGAATACTAAATTAAAACTTGTTAACATGTAGGAGGCCCTCCCTTGTTGGAATCAAGGGAATATTAAAGGGTTTGGGGGGCTCATATGCTATTTGAGATGTAAAGGCTGCAGGCTTTATCAGCCTCACTTCTGAGGATTTGTAAAGTACTGTGCAGAGAGTGACATTTAAGCTCAAGTAACTCAGCTTTTACTATGCAATTCAATTCATTCCTGTAAAAGAGTAAGCTGTGGTCGTTGACATCCAGGCTTCCACAGAAGCTTTGTGACGGGTATTGTGACCTCAGTGGTTTAATTCACCATTCTCATTTTGGCTGTGGAGATGAGGACTTTGGAAGACAGAGTGAAAATAATATTCTGGCCTCTGTCTGGTCATGGAAGGTATATGTTCTCAGTAACAATTCAACATCCATTAACAAGATGCTCACATTCTGCATTCGTTGAATTATTACCATGTTTGTCCCATCACTGGGCGCTATTTTGATCATTTGTAGACCAGCATCTTTAAAGTATGACATTTTCTTTCCCAAAATGATTTCAGTGAGTGACTAGCTCAGTATTTACATGTTGGAGAACAAATCTCAGCTTTGATACGTTACAAATCACATTGCAACCTTCCAGGCTGCTTCATTTCCACCTCAATATATCATGTACAAGGAAGTTTCTATGGGAAGAAATAAATAAGCTCATGAGGTATTCTCATGTCTGAGATGAGGTGTGATAGCGTTATTCAAAGGACATTATTCTTCTGGTGGATTCTTTCATGTGAGGGTTATATCAGCTATGTTCTTTCTAATGAGGACAATTGGTTACTATGGAAGTCTTTTTTTATTTATTCTGGGTGGTAGGAAATATAACACCATAACATTTAAAACCAGAAAAAGTAAATGTATAATTGGTACTCAGGTCTACAGCAAAAATACTAAAGTCTAAAGCAATTAAAATAGGTCAGTCCAAGCAAAAGATCAAGCAAGTTGATTTTAAAGCATGTAGAGCAATTCTCAGTTATTTATTTTTTATTTTTCTCTAGCACATTTGATGCATTAAATATTCAGTTTCTGGGCAAAAAAAAAAATCTATATTTCTGACAAAAGACTTATAAGGTGAAATGGCAACCTAACCTTATTAAAGATTTAATAGCAAAGAACATCAAGATTATGGCAATTTATACAACCTATTTGACCCAATTGGTTGTCCCAATTCTTCAATTTAGAAAGTCAGTTTTACTCACAGATCATTTAACTTTGTCATTGTGCTTGTGCAATAACTTTTTAACGTTTCCTTGACCTTTACCCCAATATTCAGTTTATATCTTTCACAGTAACTGTGTGAGCCATTATTTTTCTCTTTGTATTTTCAGTTTGAATCTACTTATTATTATCATCTATTTATCATTGTAAAAAAGCAATGATTTCTGCGTATCATATTTCTTGGTGTTGATTGGGCCTTAGCAATGATTTCTTGTTTTTAGTAATAATATATGTTGTTCCCATAGACATCTGCTTATAATGACTGAGTAGACACGAGTTTTTCAAACCCAATTTAAATAATGGTGCTGATAGAATAATCTTTTAACTCTTAACTGAAATACATCTCTTCTTTCCTTTCAGAAACACCAATAAGTACTCTAAGGTGACTTTAGTTGTGACTTATCTGTGGAGTTAATTTTTTCAACTTTTATTCCAAAGGATGGCATAGTGTAAGCATCATACATCACTCATATGTCACATTCATGTCTTGTATACTACTTCCGTAGTTCACCCAACCTCATCTCCACATCTGGAAAATGAGGGTGTTGTACTGGTTTTATGATCAAGGTATTGTAACATTCTATGAACCTGTTTTTACCATTACTGCTGAGCAGAGTTTCTTTTTGTGTGTGTGTGAGGAAGATTAGCCCTGAGCTAACTACTGCCAATCCTCCTCTTTTGCTGAGGAAGACTGGCCCTGAGCTAACATCTGTGCCCATCTTCCTCTACTTTATGTGTGGGATGCCTGCCACAGCATGGCTTTTGCCAAGCGGTGCCATGTCTGCACCCAGGATCCGAACCAGCGAACCCTGGACCACCGAGAAGCTGAACGTGCGAACTTAACCGCTGTGCCACAGGGCCGGCCTGGCAGAGTTTCTTTTTGAAACTAAAAATTTCATTTAGAAAATAATGCCAAGTACTTAAAAATATATATATGTCCTTATGGTTTAAGACAAACGGCTAATAATTCTTATTACTACTACAAATTATTACATAATCTATGTGCTTTTGTATTTTTTCATTTCATCTTAATGGAATTTACAGAAATGTTGATTACCTGTCTCTGTTAGTTGTCTGATTATCTAATGGATGGTTTATAAGATTTGTAAGGAAAATGTTACAACTTTCAAGCCAAGCATATGTTTCCATCTTTACCTAAATTCCAAAGGCATAAAAAATAACTGCTCTTCAGTGTTTACTGAAAAATCTAATGAGTTTTTAAATTCATGACTTGAAATAACTTAGGTTAACTGATTTTTATTTTCAAGACATTTTGTTTCCCTTCATGAATTGATGCTTATCGCTCAAAATAAAACAAGCGAATATATGCTTTTTCATGAGTTTGAGTTACAGTGCTTAGCAAATAGTCTGCCTGACCTCAAATTTAATCACCTGGGATCAATTCGTTTGAATTTAATAAGAAATCCACCACTTAAGGCTGAATAATTTGCAAGAACATGGATGAACCTGGAGGACGTTATGCTAAGTGAAATAAACCAGACACAGAAAAACAAATGCTCATGACCTCACCTATATATGGAATCTAAAAATGTCAAACTCGTAGTAACAGAGAATAGAATGATGGTCACCAGGGGCTGAGGGCTGGGGGACATGAGGAGATGTTGATCAAAGGGTATAAACTTTCGTTATAAGATGAGTGAGTTCTGGAGACTAATGTACAGCATGATGACTATGGTTAGTAATAATATATTGTATGCTTGAAATTTGCTAAGAGAGTAATCTCAAGTTTTCTCACCACAAAAAAGAAGGTAACTATGTGAGGTAATGGATGTGTTAGTTAACTTGATTATGGTAATCATTTCACAGTGTATATGCATATTAAAGCATCATGTTGTACACCTTACATGCATACAATGTTTATTTGTGTAATCATACATCAACAGAGCTGGAAAAAACCCACCATTCAAACATGCAATTTCACACTGAACATTCCATACTCACCATATACAGACAGGAAAGGGGAAGTAAAAAGGCCTCTTGCCTTCATAAAACATTAAGGTTTTTATACCCTTCATCACAAGGCAATAGTTGTCAAAAATACCCTTGGGTTCACTAACTTTCTTTTATTTGTCCCATTCCTTTCTGCAGTATATCTCCTTTAGGTCACTTTATCATTTCACCTTTGTCCAAATTTCCCATTCTTTAAACATTTCCATTAAACATTTCCTTTACTAAAACAAACAGACAGAAAAGAATTCCTTTCCAAAATGTCTTTCTCTTTAGATTGTCCATTATGCTATATCTCTGAATTAAAGGGAAATGGTAGAAAAATACAGAGAATCAACTAAAACTTTCCTTGAGAGATTAGACAGAAATTACGAGTATCAAAAATAACTCCCTTTTTTGGTAAATACCAAGGATATGTTTGCATTTGAACAAATACACGTGTATATTTACATTTGATTTTGAATTTCTTATACGTGAGGACCATCCCTTGCAGACCATTTAACTGTGAAATTTATATTGATCTTCCTCTGCATCAATATAGTGAGGAATGTATTCAAGTTTGGATGGCTGAAAGGTTTTTGAGAATCTAACCTAAAAGGAAAATAAATTGAAAAGAAAGTACTTTTCATATGAGTTGATAAAGTATTAAAGTCGATTGTTTCAGCCTGGGTGTTCATCAGCTAGTGTCACCAAAATTGTAAAGACATAATTTTAAACGCATCCCCTTCTAAATCTTTTCTTTGAGTCTCTGAAGGAAGAGAATTGAGTCTTCAGAAATCAAAATGAGAAGTGCGGAGAAAATAGAAGAAACGTTTTGCTAAATTGCTTTCACTCTTGTCATACAAACGTTGGGAAATAGTATCATAATAGAAAGGAGTGTGCTAGTTTCTCATATATATTTGATTGCTCACTAGGAATTAATCACAACATTTATCTTTTACCTAGTGTTTAAAAACCAGCTTCTGGTAAGTTTAATAAACTCATGTTTATACAATCAATGTTCTTATCAAACTGCAAATTACCATGACTAGGCTTGAAAATGTGTATACATTTTTAGATCTAAGAAAAATATTATCTCTATCAGTCTTTATTTGATGCAATTCTTCCCTGCTTTGCTATTTCTGTTTTTTTTCAAAATCCACTTTATTGGGGTATGATTGACATACAAAAAGCTATACATATTTGAAGTATATAACTTGATGAGTTTGGAGTTAAGTATACATCTGTGAAACCATCACCAGAACCTATGCCATAAATATATCCATCACCTCCAAAAGTTTCCTCCCATCCTCTTGATGATGATGATGATGATGATGATAGGAATACTTAGCATATGATCTACCCTCTCAGCAAATTTTTAAGTAGATAGTACAGAACTGTCAACTATAAGCACTATGCTGCACAGTAGATCTCTAGGACTTGTTCCTCTTGCATAGCTAAAACTTTGCACCTTTTCATTAATACCTCATCATTACTCCCTTCCCCCAATCCCTGGGAACCACCATTCTACCCTCTGCTTCTATGAGTTTGACTATCCTAGATTCATTTGTCCTTCTGTATCTGGCTTGTTTCACTTAGCATAATGTCCTCCAGGTTCATCCATGTTGTCACAAGTAGCAGGAATTAAAATTCCATTTTAATGGAAGAATATTCTGTTGAATATATATACCACATTTTCTTTATCCACTTGTCTGTTAATGGATATGTAGTTTGTTTCTATGTCTTTGCTATTGTGAATAATGATCAACGAACATGGGAGTGCAGATATTAATGTTTCTACTTTGAATGAAAGGTACTGAGGTTTCCTTGGGCAGTTTTTTAAAGCATTGACCTTAAAAAAGATAACTGATATGGAGAAAAGTATAGTTGCAAAGAAGAAGATAAATGTGATCAGCTATCATTAAAGATACTAAGAACTTTAGAAGCAGCAAATATAATAACAAAAATATAATATACCAAAATAGTATAGTCATTACTTATTCATTACCAGGCACTTTGAATACCTTACATAAACTCTGAAAAAATTATTATTCTGATTGTAAGGATAAGGAAATTGAATCGGAGAGTTTAAGCAACTTGCCCAAGACCACTCAGCTAGTAGGTGGCAAAGTTAGGATTTGAATCTGTATGCAAAACCATGTTTGTTCCTTTTACTATACCTTGCTGTTGCTAGAGAGCAGGAATCAGTAGTCATATTTGGGGTAAATTGTGGACTGTGAGGGATGGTGGATTGACCTTGTTGTCTCCACTAGTTAATTTAGATTGAGTATAAATTGGTAACACTCGATGGAATTCTAGGAACCAGAATCAAATAACAAGAGAAAATGGATCTTCCTTAAAATAAGGAGTTTTTGATTGACGCATGCCTGGGAAAAATCAAGAAGACCCTGCTCTAAACCAATCATGAACAGTTTTCTACAACATTTTGTTTTAGCATATCTAATTTTAGATAAATTGGAATAGATATCAGTATTTTGTGTATGGCTGTTGAACAGGAGGCATAATTCTAAGTAGAAAGTGAACAGAAAAGTCACTTTATTAGAGGAAAATTCCAGGGCTGCAACAATGGGACTCAGTCTAGTGGGACATGGGGAAGTAAGAGCAGTCACGTAAGCAGTCGATGTTGACCTTTCCTCACCCTCTTCTTGCCCTTCTCTCTATTCACCATGAGATATATCATGCCTCAAACCCTATCTTATAACTTTTGAGGAAGATGAATTTTGCAAAAATTCTCCAGGAAGAATGAGGCATTTCGTGGGAGATGGCCTAGGTGTTTGGAAGGTGAAAATTTAAAAGGATGATCTAGAATAAGAGCAAACTCTAAAAAAGGTAAGAAGGACTCTCCTTTTCACAGGACATTTTCCTGCTTTGCAATATTGCCTAACACGTAAAGTCTAGCTTCTCTGTGCTACTAAAGGGCAGATGGTTTGAACAGCAGAGGTAACATAAATGAGATGTTTATTAAATGGAGTTAAAAAGAAAACAATACTTGAAAGTAAAAAAAAGTCGCCATTGTAAAGAGAATCTATGATTTTTATCACAATTCAAAAGCCACTAGAAATCCCTGATGTAGATGTTTATACATGTCCTTCTGGTTGAATAAGGCAAAACAGCTGCTGTGCTATCTCTATACACCAGGGGGCGTGTTACAATTGTTCACTCTTCTACCACTTCCGACGTTTCTAAAATAATTTTCTGAACTCTTTCTTTCACTCCTTCTCTCCCTCATCATGTTATTAATCACATGGTTATCATTCAAGACTGCCTCTGGTCTCTTCTAATATTATTCTGGAGCCGAAAGACAGAAGTAGGCTGAGGGTTTCTACTTTAGTATCATTTATAGGCCAACTGAGAGCCATTTTAAGACTGGAATAAAACTTCTTCAAACTTTCAATTCTTTATGTCTGAGACTAAATTCTTTGTTCTCTGAAGGCTCACGTTTCTGTTGAGGTAGAACCTGTTGCAAATTAAAGATGAGCATGAGCTAGTATTCCATGACATGTTTTGGGTGGTTTTACTCCATGACTAGTGTGCTGAGAATCTTTTGGACCTTACCTAAAACACTTCCCATTAAAAATCAATGCTAGATCAGAAATATTTAAGGACACATAGAAAAGAGTCCTAAAATATCGCTTAGTGGTTCTTAAAGAAAAAGTATTCATTAGTAAAAATGCTTTTTTTTAGTTATTAAAGAGTATAGATTTTTGAAACTACTGTAACATAGTCCCTGGTGTACAAAAGTTACCATTAACCCCTTTTGACTTAGTCAACAAAAAGAAAAGGAGATATATATATCTTTATTACAATTTCAGAACACATGGCAAATGTGAAATTGGATACAAAAATCTATTCTTATTTTGTCTTGAAGAAACATTTCAGAGTTTTAGTGTTTGGCACACCTATATTCTACAAAAAGAGCTTCGTCAGCCAGTTGATTTTTTTATTGAGGTTCTGATAGTTTAGAACATTGTGAAATTTCAATTGTACATTATTATTTGTCAGTCACTGTATAGGTGAGCTGCTTCATCCTTTGTGCCCACCTCCCACCCCTAACTCCCTTCCCCTTGGTAACCACTACATAGTTCTCTTTGTCCACGGGTCTGTTTATCTTCCACATGTGAGTGAAATCGTACAGTGGTTGTCTTTCTCTGTAGCCAGTTGAATTTTAATACTTGAATTTGAAGGAAACAGAGGCTGTGTCTCAATAATAGAAAACATAATTTTCTATGTGCCTTGCAGAGCACATCTTTTGTAAGGTGAGCACCTCACACAGATCAGAATTAGGCAACATAATAGAGAGCAGCAACTGACGTAGTTTCCGAGGCATGTCATAAATCATACTCCATTTGCACTCTGGAAATGTCTCTGCTGGCAATCACCTCTGTATTTGGGGGTCAAGTGGAATACTCATCTCCTATTAAATTCAATGCAAACTACAAAGCAAAGCTTAGTGGCTGTGTTGTAGAATAGAAATGGAAAGAAATGGTAGCTATGTGGAACATTTTAGAGACACAGGCTAATCCTATTGGTTGTGAAGGTTAAGAGAAAGATGAAAATCAAACAAATACCAAGATTTTGAGTCATGCTTATTGAAAAAAAATGGTTTATATTAATAATAATAAGGGGGTATAACCATGAGTTCAAATTTTAACATTTGAGATATTGATGGCTAATATATATGGTAAGAGAGACCTAGGATTATTTGTCATTCAGGGCTTTCTTAGGAGAACAGTTGACATTTAAAATGCATACTTTTAAATTATCTGCAAAATTGATATTGAAAAACATGAAAGTAGATGTGATTATCCTGGGAGGAAATATGGAGCTTAGATAAGAGAGAGTATGATGCTCCTTGAAGGATGCCTACATTTGAAGACTGATAGAAGGAAATGGGAATAGAGAGACTATGATGAGATGAATGGTGAGAGATGCAAAAGGATGCAGAATCAGATAAATTGTTTCACAAGAAGTTCAAGAGAAGAGAGAGTTTCAAGCAAAGAGTAGTAAAACTGTCCAATGGCACACAGTTTAGAAAGGGCAGATAAGTCTAGGAATGAGAGGAAACTACTGAGTTCGATCTTTAACATAGCGTTAGTGACCACTAACCTAGCACTTTAGCAGAGTGGGAGCCGTGGTGGCCAGTAAGGAGTGAGCAGATAATAAAGATGAGCAAACATCAAATATAGAGGTGAAAAATGGGGATGGAGCATGCAACTACAATGAAGACGGGAAAGGGCTGCCCCAAGCGGATTTCACCAGTTTTTATTTATTTATTCTCTGTTGCCATAGCATATATGTATTCAACTTTACACCACTTTTTATTTGTTACCAGTTGATCGGTTTTATTGTGATCCTGTTCGAATTTTTCAGCAGTAGTGGCTTTTTCTCCCAAATTATTTTTCTGAATACAAGGTAGGATATTCTGACTACATTTGTTGCTATGGTCAATTACTCAGGGATCCGGAAATATCAGAAATGATAAATTATTTCTTAAAGAGTAGGAGAAGGTCCAGTGGCATGGGAAGTGACTTCTCATGTATTAAATTGAGACTAGAGTAGTTCTCTTAAAAAAACATCAGTTTCAGAAATAGTGTATATGGAAAGTGGTGAAAAATATAATGAATTTCGTCAAACAGCCCTTGATTATTCAAAGCCATGTTGTACTCTTTACTTGATTGTGGCTTTATGTGTTTCTGAATATGGTGGACTCCTACAGATTATTATTAATGGTGCAGTACCTCAGTTAGTTTTTTGTGTAAAATCAATTCTAAATGAGGCTGTAGATTACTAAGAGTACAGAAATGACTGTAGTGATAATTTGCTTTTTCTACTTATCAATATTTTAAATGATTCAAACATTGTGCCCTTGACTTTCTTGACTGACATATTGATTGCTTGATTGACTCATTCATTCATTCAAACTCACTAGTCACTAGAGTTTTATTAAGCATAAGCACCTGAATAGACATTTTTCCGAGAATGCATACAAATAGCCAACAGGTACATGAAAAAGTGTTCAACATCCCTAACCATCAGGGAAACACAAATCAAAGCTACAATGAGACATCACCTGACATCTGTTAGGATGGCTTTCATCAAGAAGACAATGGATAGGGGCTGGCCCTGTGGCTGAGTGGTTAAGTTCGCGCACTCCGCTGCAGGCGGCCCAGTGTTTCATTGGTTCAAATCCAGGGCGCGGACATGGCACTGCTCACCAAACCACGCTGAGGCAGTGTCCCACATGCCACAACTAGAAGAACCCACAACGAAGAATATACAACTATGTACTGGGGGGCTTTGGGGAGAAAAAGGAAAAATAAAATCTTAAAAAAAAAAAAAGAAGACAATGGATAATAAGTGTTCACTGGATGTGGAGAAAAGAGAATCCTTGTATATCGTTGGTGGGGGTGTAAGTTGGTACAGCCATTATGGAAAACAGTATAGAGCTTCCTCAAAAAATTAAAAATAGAGCTAATATATGATCCATCAATCTCACTTCTGGGAATATACCCAAAAGAAATGAACCAGTATCTCGAAGAGATATCTGCACTCTTATGCTCATTGCCACATTATTCACAATAGCTAAGATATGGAAACAACCTAAGTGTTTGTTGACAGATGAACAGATAAAGATGTGGCATAATGTGGTATGTATACACACACACACACATATATATATATAAATGTTATTTAGCCGTGAGATAGAAAGACATCCTGACATTTGCAACAGCATGGATAAATCTAGAAGACATTATGATAAAGAAAATTAGCCAGGCAGAGAAAGACAAATAGTGTATCATCTCACTTATATGAGGAATCTAAAAAATAAAGGCCAGACTCATAGAAACAGAGAGTACAATGGTGGTTACCAGGGGGTTGTCGGGGGTGGATGGGGAGATGCTAGTCAAAGGGTACAAGCCTTCAGTTATAAGATGAATAAGTTCTGGGGATCTAACGTGGAGCATGGTGACTATTGTTAATAACACTGTGTTGTGTTCTTGAAATTTGCTAAGCAAGTATATCTTAATCATTCTCAGCAAACACACACACACACACACACACAAAAGGTAACGATGTGAGGTGATGGATGTGCCAATTAATCCGAATGTGGTAATTATTTCACAGAGTGTAAGTATGTCAAATCATCATGTTGTACATGTTAAATATATACAATTTTATTTATCAATTATACCTCAATAAAGCTGGAAAAATAGAAAGAATACAGACTGGTGGGCGATGGACCTGAATTCAAAACTCAATTTTCTTCTTTGGTCCTGGGCAAATAAACTCATTAAGACAAGCCTAGTTATTATATTAATAAAATGAGTATTCTGTTATTATTTACCTTACTGGATTGTCATGAAGACTGAACTAGATACTGCAAACATTTGGCACAGTGCCTGACACAATAGGTCCTCTCTTAATATGAACTGTGATCAGGAAAATTTCGGAAGTGTGCCAAATCTTCATTCATTCATTCACTCCAATAGGCGTTCAGTAAATGCTCTGAAAGCACCAACTTGAACCAGGCTCTGTATAGGCATTAGGCGTACAGCAGGGGACAAAGCAGATCCTTGTGAAACTTGTGTCCTGTGTACTTTCTCACTTGGACATTCTGTGTGGTTTGTGGTTTGGGGCTATATATTTGTATGCGTGTCAGAGTGAGAAGAATTTCCCAGACTCTTCACTTTGAATTATGAAGCTATTAATATTCAAAGACCCTCTTTGGTTTTTAGTTAACATTTAATAGAGTAAAGGGGAGTGGTCAGGGCAAAACCAGAGATAAGAAGGGGCCAGAGATACAGCACTACTTTGCCCAGGGCAAACCAGTTATCTGGGTCAGTGGCGCTATGTGCTAAAATCAGCTTTGGTGTGAATGCCCTAGGTTATTATTGATCTGGTGACTAAACGTGGTAATGCCACTGGAAGGTAAGCTCTCTGAGGTCAGGAATCTTCTCTGTCTTGTTCACCACCCTATATCCAGCACGTGCCTAACACATAATGGGTCAAACGATGTTGACTGATTGGCTGATTAATGTTGGTTGATTGGTTGAAGTCTTTTCTGACTTGCTTGCTCTAGGGTTCTGCTTGCATATCTCTTATTTCCTTAATTGGATTGTAAGTATCTTAATGATGGGAGTTGTTGATTTTTAATTGTTTT
The DNA here is from genome assembly GCF_021613505.1 of Equus quagga. Classification (NCBI taxonomy): domain Eukaryota; kingdom Metazoa; phylum Chordata; class Mammalia; order Perissodactyla; family Equidae; genus Equus; species Equus quagga. The sequence goes on from NW_025802777.1 coordinate 12,263,191, forward strand.
GGTTTCCCACAGTTCCTTTGAATACATGTGATATTTTTAAAAGTTTTCAGGAAAGGTGGGTGGCAATTAGTTTGAATTATAGTTTTTCATATGATAAAATTGTATCATCAGAGCATTTTTAAAGGCTTACCTTTTAGGCATTTAATTACCTCTAGTTGCACTAGATGTTTTGTCCTGGTAAATACTCTAATTCAATGTTTTGAGAATTAATGGCTACAATTGTGTAAAACAATTTCTTTGAAAAGATATAAGATTTCTAAAAATGAAGTACTTTTTAAGATATATAAGTAGGTCTTTCTTGCCACCAACCCCCAGGAAATTCAACTAAATATTAATGCATGTGACATATTCTTGCCAGTAATTTCAGTACAGTGATTAATTTCATTACTGTCATTTATTCAAATTGTAATGGATAGATGTCATACGCGGTAATAAGGCATAAAGAGTTAGAATACCAGGTGAAACACTCTATATCAGACCACTTCCTGAAAAAGAATTCATTGCAACCATATCTTCTGTTATTCTGGAAACTTCAGTCATGTCCTTAGGGCTCCTGTTAGTTTCAGCATTTCTACCTAGGTCTTCCTATTCAAGCTGCTTTATCAATTCTCTTCCTAGTACCTTTCAAGATACTTCCCAATTCCATAACGACTGACACAATTCTTTCTGCAATGCCATCTGCGACCAGTGCAGTGTTCAATCCCTGTATTTACAGCCAAGATTTTCTTCCTCTCTCATCCTTGACGAAGAACTTATACCAGATCTTGCTTGGGGTTGTAGAAAAAGTGGATTGTAATATCTGAGCAGAGGATCCCCTGGGTTTCCAGCTTTGAGTTAGGATTGTTCGTGGCATCTCACCATGTAAATAAATTGGTCACCTTGTCATTGATTCATAAGCACTGGGACCTATTGCTACATTTGTGGGACATCCCAATCAATGCCCTGGCCCTCTTTTGGGAAGTCTTCTAGTCTTAAATATTAGTAAGCTGCACATGCTCCAATACAACGACATTGTAATGCAATATCTTTGTCAAAATAGTAAACATCTTCTATAATACAAAAGATAGTGTTCATAAGTTAATGTATGTGTATTAAAGTACTATATAAACTGTAAAACATGGTAAGAAGATTAAATGTTAAGAGTATTACTTGAGGGCCAGCCCCGATCGCCCAGTGGTTAAAATTGAGCATACACCACTTCATCACCCTGGGTTTGGTTCCCAGGTACAAAACCACACCACTTGTCTGTCAGTGGCCATGCTGTGGCAGCAGCTCATGGGGAAAAAAAAAAAAAAGAGGAAGATTTGCAACGGACGTTAGCTCAGGGCGTTATCTTCCTCAACAACAACAACAAAAAAAGTGCTACTTGAAAGAATTCAAACTTGAATATTGACTTGATTAATATCTTTCTTGAATCACTAATATAAGCAGAGATATGTGTGGGTTATTTTTAAAGACACTGATTTAACCTTGCATCAATATATTTTTTAATTACTATTTATTACTTTTAGGGTAGAAAGTTTGATTTTCTCCTCAACTATCTTTTAACCAGGCTTTGCAATTTCATCTGATAAAAAGTGTCCAGAAATCTAAGATTTCTTCTGTGAATATCTAATGGCCTGATGGTTGAACCATGGTTTAATAGGAATTTTCTTCCATTTACTGGAAGAGAGAAAGTGGGCTACTACATAAAGGAATGAAAATTTTTTGAGATAAGCTTGAGCAGGAACACATGGAATTAGCTACTTTAATAACTCCACTATGGAAATCTCTATAGAAAAAGTTTCTAAATCTGAGTCTTGTACCATTAGTGGGTCACAGAATCTATTTATGATGTTGATCCGTACTTCTTTTACTGAGAAATAATGGAATGGAATGGGATGGGATGGGATAGAAAATTTTAAAGTTATATCACACATTTTTTAATGAAAGTTTGGTTCTTGAGAGAGAGTAAGAGAGAGAGAAATACGCACATGCAGAGAGAGAGATTGGGGAAGAGAAAGAGAGAGAGAGACAGGTTCTGAAGTAAAACGTAATTCTCAGTATGGGTCAGGGTCACACAAATTTGAAAGACCCTGCTCTATGAGAACCTTCCCTGGCACCCATTGCTCTGACTGCATGGTGAAGCCTACTGTATCAGGGATGGTGTGGACATTCTGCTAGTAGAGCTGTTTTGGGTATAGTTTTAAAGACTTACATACATAGAAGGAGAAAAAATAAAATTCTTATGCAGAGTGTCCATTTTAATCTTACAGTACTTAAAATAATTTCTTCTTGAGCTAGATAGCGCCTATTGTTTCTCATGCACTTATATACACATGAGGGTTTTCTTTCTTTCTACTTTGTTTTTTAAAATCTGATGCAAGTTCCTTGAGAGTAAGAACTATGTCTTTTCGTCTTTCTAAGCCCAAAGCCAGCACAGTTATTGCCACACAGTTGACATTCAGTAAATGTTCCTTAACTATCCACCAAAGAAATCTCCATGCTTTAGGGCATGTAAATTAAAACTTGTAAAAATAATAGCGAGAAGGACCTAACATTTGTCAGCTGCCTTCCATTAGATAATAAACGTTTTTCTTAATATAATGTCTGCTTTCAGGCCTAGCCAATCCTGCCAAATAGATGATTTTATCCAATTGTAAAACTGAAGAAATTGAGGCTAGGAAGTAAGTCACCAAAGGTTACCAACTACTATGTCAGAAAAAAAATCACCATTGATAACTAAGTTTAAAAGGAATAAAAAACAAGTAGATTTCTCGAGAAAAATGTGTGGAAACTGAGAGATGGGATCTTAAATCATCCTTCCACCATAACCTAACTCAGAGGGTGCTCCAGATCTCATTTTCTCCATAAATACACCTTTCTCTCCCTCTCTCTCTCTCTGTCTCTTAGTCTTATTGGTTTCAGAAAAGACTTTTTTTTTTTTTTTTTTAAGATTTTATTTTTTTCCTTTTTCTCCCCAAAGCCCCCCAGTACATAGTTGTGTATTCTTCTAGTTGTGGCATGTGGGACGCTGCCTCAGCGTGGTCTGATGAGCAGTGCCATGTCCGCGCCCAGGACTCGAACCAACGAAACACTGGGCCGCCTGCAGCGGAGCGCGCGAACTTAACCACTCGGCCACGGGGCCAGCCCCTCAGAAAAGACTTTTGTAAAAGATTTTTAATCTTAATAGAGCTCATGGCAAGTTTTATTCTTAATAGGGCTTATTTTATATGTCAAATATAACATAAGCATGTTTGTATATACAACAGAATAAAAATATAAATAATGAACAATTATGTGTACTCATTGAAATATACAGTATCTTTGGAGATTGAGGGGAAAAATGGACAGACAAAATAAATCCTAATTACTCATAACAGAATTTGTACAAAATTGGCATGTTTCCTGATTTTTAAGGGAATAGAATGAATTTGCAATCCATTGACTACCGCTTCACAGCAGCCTTGTACTAGGAGCTTGAGCAATTTAGAATTTATCATTACAGACTTCTATTGCTCTGTTTTAATATGCTGTGAAAATATTCTGAGCATGACATATGAAAGAGCAAAATTAAAATGTTCCATATTCTTAATTTTCTTGCTGGTTCTTTTTGTGTTCCCTCTATAATTGCATAAAATCCAATTACTTATATCAATACCATAATAGTTAAAAATCTCTAATTTACTAGTTATGAGAATGTAGTAGCCAAATGGGTTTATCGAGAATGCATTGAATCTTATCCAAAAAAGCCTGCTCTTTACTTAGGTCGTCTGCATGAACACTCTTGTCTTGTGTGGAAGTGTCAAAATTTAAGCAGAACCTCTCTTTGTCTGCAATAGTGTCTGATTGTCTACACTGTTTCTTTCATCTCATCATTCCTTGATTTATGCTCCACTTGCTCAAATAAATATTCTTAGATACTTCATCATGTGTACTGCTATGTCCATTTAGAGTATTTTTCAGCATTCATGTTATCTTTTACTGGGCTTTATAAAATAAATTTGTAGAAATGCAATGTTAATAGCACAGATTCCTAATAACTGAATGCTACACTATCAAAGACCTCTGAAAAAGTAATACTTAATAGTTCGTTGATTTCAAATGCTTAGAAAATGTTAATATGGAAAGTAGTTACTTTATTAACCAGAAGATTGTGATGGCTCACCATTAACTTTAAAATTTTCTATCCCATCCCATCCCAATCCATTCCATTATTTCTCAATAAAAGAAGTACGGATCAACATCATAAATAGATTCTGTGACCCACTAATGGTACAAGACTCAAATTTAGAAACTCTTTCTGTAGAGGTTTCCATTTTGAAGAATCACTGTCAGGATAAGTGCTCTTTTATTTATTTAGTTTTACTGATTGCATAGGGTGACGTTGTTAAAAAAACTTGAGTTTTAAAAGTAGAAGTGAGTTTGCAATACACTATTGACTAGCTGTGTGATCTTGTACCTCTGTTCCTCAGTCTTATTAAAAGCAAGCAACCAAAAACAACAACCAAACTAATACTCAACTTTCTGAGTTGGTTTATGGATTATAAGAGTATATTGCTATAACATGTACTGTTAACAATAAAAGCCCACAAAATTTAGACTACTGCTTTTAAAACTAACATAAAAGTGAACAGACTAATTATTTCAATTCCCATAACCAATTTTAATTTTTGTCTACCATGAAACTTTTTTAATGTTGTTTTCAGCCAGCAATAAAAGCCTAACAATATAATTTGGTATTAACAGTGATACATTCTTCAAAATGTCTTTTATCCCTTTATACACAAACATACTTGAAACTGTCATTAATAAGAAATGTTTGCTGCTTCTGAGATGGGACAGTCCTCTCCTTTGAGAAGATTGCTTCATCTCCACAAAGTTTCCTCTGTCCATCAGGAAGCATGGCCTATATGTGACATGATGACATACACGTCAGAAACATTGGAGAATAATAAGTAGACATTTTGTTGACCAGGACAAATTCTGAAGGAGAGATGATATCAAGTTAGTTTTCTACATTTAATAAATAATATATATCTCAGGTGCTATGCTCCCTTGAAAGAAGATGAATCAATTGCTAACATTTTATTAAATGATACTCTGAAAGTAACAAATTACATAAAAGGTACAGTCTCTGTCTCAGGAATTTCTTTCAGGAAATTTGGGAAGAGTTGGAAAATAGGATATAGTCCACAAACTACAAAATACTTCTAATACCTTTCTGGCCAGAAGGATTCTAGACAATAAAATGTGAAAAAAAAAGTAAAGGACAAATATTATCATAAACAAAGTACTGACTACAACAATCAAATAACAGTTCTCATTAAAAAAATCTATCTGCCACCAAAAAGCATATCAAATTTAGGTGACAGAATGAAATTCTAAAATTACCCTACTCAGAAATTTCCATTGATCTCTGGTTTCTTAAGTAATATAGTTAAACTTTGTTAGCATAATATCCATGGGCAAATAATCTTTCCAGTTTAAGGCCAAGCTCTTCTCCACATGCAAAGGGTACAGGAGAATCCTTGCCTGTCCTCAAACATGTACTTTGCATGTTTTACCTGTTCTATTTCCTCTCCTGTGACTTTACTGTGCCTGTCCAAATGTATTGTCCTCTAGGTCCTAACCTGAGCTTTACCTTTTCTGGGAAAATTCCCCTAGTCTATAGTTTTTTTCTCATGCTATTATATCAATCTAACCAAAGTTATAGTTTACAATGTTATTGATAGCTTCCCATGAATTCCACTATGTTATTGCTTAAACTAGCATCCTGTAAGACCTAGCATAACCCTGTGATATCAATTGCAAAGCTTCAAAATAAAGAAATGTAGTTTATGGCCAGCTCCGACACTGCTGGTTGATACGAAAAGAGTTGAAGTCATTTTTGTGGAGTATCCAGAATGAGTCAGACAAATTGAAGAAAGCTTTCAGAATGCCCAAGAGATATTAAAGCAGAGTCTATAAACCAGCAATTGGTCTCACGCAGAAATGATTATTTGAAATATAATGAGAAGATAATCTAAGTCTTACTATTACTTCTTGGTCTGGGATGATCAATGAGTAGGTGTGATCCCAGCAGATAACTTAGACATTCTAGAACTGGGAAGCTTGTCCAAAAAAATGTTATTATTATTTCTAATTTCATTTGAACAGGTCATTATAATTGTAAACACAATCACAACTACTATATTCATGTACAACAGTGGAATAATAGTTGCCAAGTAGGTAATTCAACATTATTTTAAATTTATAAAGTATAAGTATATTTATTGGGCAGTCATCATTCACAACGCCTCATTTATGCATGGAGTAATATAATATTGCATTTTTACTGTCCTATCCCCATCCCAAATAGGGGACAGGTCCAGTGTTCACGGTTAAGAACTATCCCAAAAAGCTCATCCCCAGGATATCCATCTAAATCAGTGGTTCTAAACAGGGGGTGATTTTGCCTTCAGAGCACATTTCGCAATGTCTGGAGACATACTTGATTGTCACAAGTAGGGGGGTGATAATGCTACTGGTATCTAGTGGGAAGAGGCCAGGGATGCTGCTGAACATCTTACAATGCTCAAGACAGACCTATCCTAACAAAGAAGTATCCAAACCAAATGTTAATAATGTCAAGATCTGTGGAAACTATGAAGAGAGTGAATGCTTGATTAAAATGCAGGAAACAAAGCAGAAAGGCAGAGAAGGATAAAAGAAGGGCATGACACAAAAAGGGGAGGGGGCATCACAAAGCCATTGAATGAAGCAAATATGAGAAATGCGATGGCCAGAAAGAGCCTAAGATGGACATAGAGATTTAAAATGATTTTGGAAATAAATTCTCTTGACGTTGCCCTCTACCCTAATATGTCTCTTGTACACAGCTGGCCAGAGTTGTGTTCTTAAAAGAGCCTCACTGGAGAGCATGGAGGGCTCATTAGCAGAAAAATAAATTATTTTTGTGAATACACTTGGACATCTTATTAAGAGGTTTAGTTATTCCAGTGAACAATCATGAAACTGTGCTAGAAATTGCTCTTACAAACTGCACATAGAAATCTGAAAAAATGATCTAAAGAAGTATGCAAATAAATTTATAAACTGAGTGGAAGATTACTTACAAGGAAAAATTTAATTTACTCTTGCTTTAAGTCTTTTGCAGTAATTTAAACTATATTTCTTATGAAATAGAGACTGTCAGCCCAGATTCTCTAGGAAATGGAGCCTGTGATGCTTAATATTATGTCAGCTTGGCTAGGCTATGGTGCCCAGTCATTTGGTCAAATACTCGTCTTGCTGTTGTTGTGAAGTCATTTCGTAGATGTGATTAACATTTGCAATCAGTTGACTTTAAGTAAAGGAGATTGTTCTTGATAATGCCAGTGGGCCTCATCCAATCTGTTAAGACCTTAAGGGCAAAAACAAGGGTGTCTCAGAGAAGAAATTCTGCCTCAAGTCTGTAAATAGAAATCCTGCTTGAGTTTCCGGCCTACAGGCTGCCTTATGAGCTTTGGACTTCTGTACTTGACAGCCCCCACAAACACATGAGCCAATTCCTTAAATCTCTCTCTCTGTCTCTCTTTCTCTTTCTCTGTCTGTCTGTCTCTCATCACCACATCCTCAAGAGAAGACATGGCTACAGAGTTTTACAGTTTTTGTGAACTTTAAACCCATCAAGAAAAGTTTAGACATTTGTAAGAGGGAGAGGTTTACTCTGAAATGTCTCATTCTGCTGGGTGATATCACACATGCGCGTGCGCACACACACACACACACACACACACACACACACACACACACAGTGCTTCTCCCTTCTTGCAGAGAGAGAAGCTCATGAGGACCATGCACGGACAGTGTGGTGGCTTGCCAGAAGCAGAGACAGCAATCTCATCCTCTTCATGGGAACTCAACAAGTATTTGTTCCATGAATGCCTAATTGAAAACAAAAATTTTTGAAGCACTTAAATGAATAAATACATCTAGGAGGGATATAAATCTCTCAAGGCATGAGCTATGTCATATGTTTCAACTCTTATGTAAACTTTCTCTTTTATGTCCAAAAAATATTAACGAAATATATGAAACGGGAAAACAAAACAAAAAAATGTTTACCTAATGAAGACAGTCAAAAGTTGTACTTAGTGCATTCACTAAATGTGCCATATTAATAAAAGGAATGGAATATCTGTGGAATTTTGTGCCTTAGTGCCACCAAGGGGACAAGGCAGAAAATTATGAGTGTTTACTTCTCGGAGTTTGGGAGTTACTGAGATTAATATTCTGTCTTTCTCTCTTAAAAAGTTGGAGTGAGTCATTAGCATTGGCTGGATGAAAAGATGCCTGCTCTAGGACCAAACTCTGTTTCCATGGATAGAACAGCAAGTGTGTGTGTTTCCCCTGGGCCAAGACAACCACCTCCAGGGCAAATGGATGCTAGTCAAAGAGAGCTAGATTGGGTATAGCCCTGGTGGTGGGCAGGAACTGAGAGTGAGGAGCTAAGGGAAAGTTGTAGAAGGATGTGCTACCAGGTGAATGGTTCCAGGTGGAGGGTTCCAGAGAGTGTGGTGGGGAGGTAAGAACATAGTTTCTGGAAAACACACCAGTGTCACTAGGGAAAGAGCCAGTATTCAGGCATCAGTGGTAACTGAGGATGTTCAGCACCAAAGACAGAACTACAGGTAGCCCTAGCTAAGTGAAAAGACTTTTATGTCCCTTTTGAACGCCTCAGAATATCACCAGATTAATTAAGCAAAATGAAGTGTTTCCGAACTTTCTCTAGGAAGGGGGAACGCCACTGGGTTAGAGTTTTAGCCATGTCTCCACAGAGAGGTGTTAGAAGTCCAGTCCAGACTAGAATGGCTTCAAGGTAGAGAACTGATTGGGACTGGACAAATTTATTAGATGATAATTTAGAATTTGTGAGCATAGCATAGAGAGGGTACCCACAAGAGTCTCTTGGTAAGTAAACTGTTGCTTAATTAAGGAGCTGTTTTTCCAGGTCTGCAGACTGTTGTCTACAATAAATTAATTTATAGGGGTTTCTGGAAGCATATAGTGAAATGGTTTATTGGTTTAATCTTACCTTTGCCCAGGAAAAATTTCCTGAAACAAATAGCTAAGTCATGTTGACCAGGTGGTCTGCAGCATGATGAGACAGATGGCCTCAGTTGTCATTTCCTTTCCTCCCATCCTTTCTCTTTGGCTTGAACAGGAGAAGCCAGGAGCAGCACATTGATGGAAGACAAGGCAGAACAAGGAGGTTAAATAAAATGATCATGCCACTGGTGACCTGTGGAATCACGTGACAGGCCTGAACTGAGAGAAAAGAGAGAAGCTTTACTGTGGCTGTAACATTGGTTTTTAATTTATACTGGATTGGACTTAACTACTAATGTGACATGACAATGTTTCTTAATATCTTAATGTGATCATAGATCTGCTCACGGTATTACTCAGGGATTTGGGGATGTCAGAGCCCTCAGATAAAGTGTGAAGTTCAGTAGTAAGAGAAAGATGAAACAATTTCCTAATTATGCCCGACTGCGTCCAGCCTGCTTAATGCATCAATTATGCATAAAATTGACCATCTAATAACTCTCAATTCCCTCTCATCTTCCGTTGTAGGGTTAGGCATTCTCTCAAGGAGTCTCATATGGGATCTGATACAGTAATTGATCTTTTGATCAAAGTAAGTAAAATAATGTACACTGAACTTAACTCAGGGAAAATTGCATGCTTTCATTGATCATTTCATCATTGTTTATCACTATGGTGGCTGAGTTAAAATGGGAAAAAATATCATGGACGTGGAAGCTATGAAAATGTAGCTCTCGTATTTCCCATTCCTTCTTTCCTTCCCTCTGTCCTTCACTGAGTTCAGACCAGCATCATAGTGTGTCTCTCCCAAAATTCTCCAGCTACTTCTCCATTTTCTCTGGCAGATCTTTTCCCTAACAAGTCTCTTTCATGTCAATTCTCATATGGTAGCTCTTTCTGAAAGGACTAAAATTAACACAGATTAGTAAGATTTATTTTTTAAATGAAGTGATAACTTGCTCTTTGTGTTTTCAATAATGAGTTTTATGTGATTTCCTCAGACTCCTTTTGAAGTCCTTCTTTGTGCTCTCATTGAATCTTATGATTTTTATGCCCATTATTGCACTTGTTACATGATGGTAAGTTAGAATTTTACGTGTGCAAACTCCTTAAAGGAAAGGAATTTGTGCCTTTGCTCAACACAAGGCCTGGTATCTAATCAGAATTCAATAAATATTTTTTCAATGAATACCTAACTAAAAGCAAAATTTTCTGAAGCAATTAGATGAACAAATGCACCTCTGAAAGGATATAAATCTCTCAAGACATGAGATATGCTATATATTTCAATTCTGCTCTAAACTTCCTGCTTTCTATCCAGCAAAATATTAATGAAGCATATGAAACAAAGAAAACAAAAAATATTTATCTAATGAAGACAGTTGAAGGTGCTGGATACATTCACTAAATGTGTCATATGAATAAAAGAAAATGGTCTGACAGCATTCATGCTAGAGAAATAAGTTTATTTTAAATGCCATATCTATGTGAAATACATTTAAGTGAAAGAATCTTAGGAGAATAATAAGAGAAGACTTAGGTAGTAACAGAAGTGATTCTGAACATTGGCATAAGAACGAAAGTTCAAGACATACCTCATATGTCAGATTTAGAAAATATCTCAGGCCAGGGTTACTTTGTCCACAGTAAACGGCGTGTTTCCAAGAGGACTGTGATGACAAGTCCTGGTGATGCAGATGATCAGTAATCAAAGATATTGCACAGGCTGAGTGTTAAAGCTTTGTGAAGTGCAGACATAACCATAAGATAATGAGGGATATTCAGTAAGTTGATCCAAAAAAGCGAGAGCCAAAGGCTGGTCGGTAACAAGTTGACTGGCAGCTCCTAGAAGAAAAGCAAGTTGGGCGGAGGAAGCTGGACCCACAGCCCAGAGACTGGAAGCCAGTGCTTCCGTAACCAAAAGATCCAAGGCCAATGTTTCCACATCCTAGAGATCCAGTGTAATTTGTTTGGCAGGGACTGTAGAAGATGAAATTCTTTGGGCGGAAGCAGGATGTCCGGTGGGATCTGGCCACAGCACAGGATGGCTGGCAGCTGGTGGGCTCACAGAGGCTCCCCTGACAGCCATCGTAGAGAGAGGAGCCCAGCTGGCAAGCACTAGGAGAGTAGACTACATTGCTGGGGGAGAAAGAATCAAAGGTAGAAACTGGGTACCTCAGGTAACCTCCAAGAGAGCGAGCCGAGAAGTTTCCAGAGCTGCAGTTGTAAGAAATGTTGTCAGGAGTTCTGAGCTCAGCTGAGTTGCAGAGAGAGCTTGTGAGTGTGAATGTTGCCTTCTATACTGGACGCTTATATACCCTAGCAATGAGTGTAGTAACACGGGCCTATTTTAATAAGAATGCTTAATTGGGCTCCAGTTAAAATGGAATACATTAACCTTCAAAGACCTTTTTTATGAATGCAGACTTTTAAACAAAAGAATTTCATTAGTTTTTCAAAGCAATTGTTCATGAAGCAAAAATGTCATTTCTTATTCATCTAGCTTGGGTAGATGAATGCAATTGTGCCATAATTGTACCTATAAGATTGGTGTTTTATTCATCCTAACCTTCAGTTATTGTATTGAATGGGTAACAAAGTGAGAATTTTGTTGTGTTTAAAGCTCTAAAAAATACTTTGTAGTCTGGAGGGGACATTTATTTTGCTCCAAGTTTAGGAACCTAATTGAGAACAGAAAAAAAAATCTTCAATATCTGTTCTCTCTCCCAAATCCTATGGACCTTACAGAAGAAATAACTCACTAACAATCCTTAATTGGTGGAAATGCTAAATGAGTGTCTAATACATTTAGATTTTAGTTTTCTTAGAACAGAAAAGTAGCCAAGCCATTCTTGTGTGCATGAGTTTTTGATTTAAGAATGAAAGGTCTAATATTTGCAGGAGTGTTTTAAAGATTACATTGTAAAAATATTTAATCAATGAATTTTTGCCCTGAAGTTCACTTGCTTCTTGATATGTCATCAATAAATTTGATTATCAATAATTCTTCATCCCTATAAAATTTAAGTAATTTTTTTATGGTGTTGATGTTATTGAGAACAAAACAATAAGCACTATAAATGAAAAAGTTCATCCTTATTCCCTTAGTTTCCTGTCATAGTGTAGGATTTTTACCGGAGAAGATAGAGAAAATCAAGAAATTCTGATTGTGTGCTCCCCGTGTAGACTCTACAGAAAGATTAAGTATTTGAAGAATTCACAGTTACAAATGACCTTTATAAACTGAAATGGGGGGATATCAAAATGGACGATAATGCGAAATAGAGCATGAATGCCTTTAGAACCTCTAATGTGCCACATGCATCAAGTGACATATATATTCTGCCTAGAGGACTAGTGTCATAAGTATGTTTCTGGAGTCTCCCAGGAAATTCATCATTGCTAACTGTAAGTAGAGTAAAGCCTGGGTACAAGAAATGGCTTAAAATAACCTGTGGGAATGGGCAGACCACTTAAGACATCCATCTTCAAGAACTGATACGTTGTCCAATGGAAGTGAGCTGAGACTCATACTGTAAAGAACTGAGTTTGCTAGATGGAAGTTTTAAGGGAAGATTCAGCTAAAAATGTAAAATGAGGTACTCTGGTAGGTAACGAGATTTTCATCTTAGGGTCCTGGGAGTATCTAATCAGGATGTAATAAATGGCATTCCAATCTGATAGAGGACTGAAGACAATTGCTAAACTCTCTTCTTGAGCCTGAACGTTTTGAGTAGACAGATTGGTCTTCAATGATGTTTCATTTATTAGGTAACACAGTTTGTCCTCTGTTTCTAAAATAAACAATTCTTATGTGTTAGGCTTCGTAATTATGAATAGCAAAACACATTCTAGTAGATTCCAAATCCTCCCATTTTATTTGTTACTAAAATATTGAACATCAAAACATTCATGTAAATATTCAACTCACCTCAATTAAATTTGCTTTCTTGCTTCAATTTCATCCACTCATATGACATATTTCTCTGGAATATTCTATGAGGTCAGATATTAAGTAATTTTGAATATTCTATTCTCAACAAAATGGAGATTTTTTTTAAAGATTTTATTTTTCCTTTTCTCCCCAAAGTCCCCCAGTACATAGCTGTGTATTCTTCGTTGTGGGTCCTTCTAGCTGTGGCATGTGGGACGCTGCCTCAGCGTGGCTCGATGAGCAGTGACATGTCTGCGCCCAGGATTCGAACCAACCAAACACAGGGCAGCCTGCAGCGGAGCACGCGAACTTAACCACTCGGCAACAGGGCCAGCCCCCAAAATGGAGATTTTTGAACCCGAACACTTTTGTTCAGAAGTGGAAGGGAAACGCTTTTCTATGAAATGAAAAAATCAACAGCACAGAAGCCACAGCAAGATAAACCTTCTCAATCTCTCCTCTTCCTCAAGGTATCAATCTTCATTACCCTACCACATAGAGGTGGAATACAAGCCATAGAACAAGAAAAAAATATCACCATTATTTTAGAAATTTGGTAATACTTGTCAGAAACACCTGAAAACAATTTAAGTCAAAGTGATGTATGTTGCTTTCTGAGGCAAAGGGAGAATCTCCTTAAGATGGCTTCTTTGGTCCAATACTTCAAGACAATTACCTTATAAACTTTCTTTAGAATAAGAATATTTTCCAGATTCGGGGAAATCTTTTAATGGTGAACACCGCCTCTGATTAGAGGTAGAAATATATCAGGCATTTTTGCCACATGTTTCATTCTTTATTTTTAATGTTCTTTTCAGCATCTTAGAGGAATAATCTCTAATATTCCAAAATAGCATAAAGCAATTTATAATATTTAACTCATACCACAGTAAACACACACACATAAAGGAAAGAAAAGCTAAGATTGACTCATTAGTCTGCACATAGTTTTAAGCAGGAGCATAAGAAATAAGGGAATCTCTCAGTTAATTTTTCACTAAAGCCATTCAAGTTGAGAGCCCATTAAAAAAATCCTCATACATCTTGTATATTACCATTGCTGCTTCCTTATGACACTACTCGTTAAGTAAACTTGCAACTTAGTGGCAAATCAATGTACGTTTTTGTTTAAAAGAAATGACTACGAATAGATCATTTAGTTAGCAACTTTGCTATCCAGATGGCAACAGTTTTGAGACAGATTGTGAAACGGGTATCAATTATTTTTAATTAAACCAGCTTCCCTCAGCCCAGACACTGCCTACCTCTAAAGCGCTTCTCTGAGTGATCTGCTGGGTGACCTTTGGTAGAGTAAGATGACTAATAGCTTTGAAGATTCAACGCTATTACCTGAATTCCAATGCACACACTTTACTGCACTTTTCAGTTGTAAAACCACAAAAACTACATATGCATGACTCTGATGATCTCTTCAATTCAATTGAAAGCAGAAGGTAACCTGTTTTTATGTGCCATGTGGATGACACACCCAATGATAAGGGTATATAAATGCCCTAGGCCAAGAGGCACCATTCAAACTCAGAATCTTCTCATTGTAAGTCACATCTCCTGTCACCATGTCCTACAACTGCTGCTCTGGAAACTTCTCCCGCTCTCTTGGGGGCTACCTGCAGCACCCAGGCATCTCTTGTGGCTCTTCCTACCCCAGCAACTTGGTCTACAGCACTGATCTCTGCTCTCCCAGCACCTGCCAGCTGGGCTCCTCTCTCTACAGTGGCTGTCAGGAGACCTGCTGCGAGCCCACCAGATACCAGACGTCTTTTGTGGTGTCCAGCCCCTGCCAGAGGTCCTGCTGCCGCCCAAGGACCTCCACATTCTGCAGTCCCTGCCAGACTTACTCTGGGTCTCTGGGCTTTGGCTCCAGTGGTTTCCATTCAGTGGGTTGTGGTCCCAGTGCTTTCTCATCCCTAAGTTATAGACCCAGCTTTTACCATCCAACCTACTTCTCTTCTAGAAGCTGCCAGTCTGCTTTCCAACCAGCCTGTGGATTTGGCTTCTACTAAACACAGTACCTAATCTATCTAGAAATTTTAACATAATACCTACTATATCAAGATCCATGCTGCCTATTGATCTGTTGTCCTACCATTAGCTTACAAATTTGAGTTCTGCTGTTATCTGCTATGGATTAGGAATAATTTGAATTCTAGTAACTAGAAAATGTATTCATTGAAGAAAGATGCCAAAACTGCTTCCTTGTAGTGACAGACATGCAATATTGAAGTATATTTCTTTATTCCTGTATCTTCTATTTATTTCCCCTAGTACATTTGTTTCTAATTTCACAGTGTGGGAAAATGTTGTAAGTTTATATAGAAATAAGTTGTATGACGTCTATGTATTTGCTTAAGATTATTTGTTCACTCTGTGTCTTCAAAAATACTTCTAAATATCTGACTGGCTATTTCTGTATCTTGTATTTATCATTAAGAAAACTTTACTTTAAAAAGTAAAATTGTCCAGGGGCTGGCCCCGTGGCCGAGTGGTTGAGTTCGCGCGCTCTGCTGCAGGCGGCCCAGTGTTTCGTTAGTTCGAATCCTGGGCGCGGACATGGCACTGCTCATCAGACCACGCTGAGGCAGCGTCCCACATGCCACAACTAGAAGGACCCACAACGAAGAATATACAACTATGTACCGGGGGGCTTTGGGGAGAAAAAGGAAAAAATAAAATCTTAAAAAAAAAAAGGAAAATTGTCCAATGTCATTTTTGGTTCAGAAGAAATTATTTCATCTTTTATGTTTAGTTCATTCACTAGTACCTTTGTATGATAAAACCTAGAAGAAGCACATTTTAAGACTACAAACAAGGGCTGGCCTGGTAGTGTAGCAGTTAAGTTTGTGGGCTCCACTTTGGCAGCCTGAGGTTTGCCGGTTCGGATTCTGGGCACAGACCCAAGCACCGCTCATCAAGCCATGCTGTGGTGGTGTCCCACATAGAGGAAGAGAGTGACTTACAACTAGGATATACAACTGTGAACTCTGGCTTTGGGGAGAAAAAAAAAAAGAGAAAGATTGGCAACAGATGTTATCTCAGGGCCAATCTTCCTCAAAAAAAAAAAAAGAAAGACTACAAACAAACTACTAACTGTGGCCTTTTGTTCTGTAGGGAGTTAGAAATTCCAATAATTTTATACAAAATAATTACAAATTGTAAGGGATATTAAATTGGCTTCATCACATAATTTTGGAAGCAAGATTGCTCATAAAATATATCCTAAAATATTTGAGAAGTTGGAGTGAGGATATCCAGTAGGAAGTTAGACATTAGTGGTAGACTTGGTGAGGGCACCACTTCCACCAGCTTTACTGCCAGATAAGAAATCAAGTCTCTAAATGAAATATCTAACGTTTCAACATGTATTAGCAAGTAGGCCCAACATATTCCATATAACAAGTTCTATAAGTTTGACCAAGTCCAAATTTGCTCTTGTTTTATAGATGTTTGGTTGATGGCACTTGTTTAAAAAAAACAACAAAAAAACAAAACTCAAAACCAATGGAAATACTCTCTTGCTATAGGATTCAGCTAAATATCCAGGCAGCTGATAACTCTTGCATCAGCAACTATGTCCCAAAGTTTTTATCCGTTAAGTCAAGGAAAATATTCCTAAAGGTACATATGACTTAGATTCTTACCCACAGGGTAACCATATGTCTTAGTTTATTCTGGTTGTCTCAGCATCCAGTCCCATTTGGCAATTGTCTCAGATTTTTCATTTTTTATTTATAATCAATAATAATCAAATTAACATGTGATGACTGGTTTGGGAGATCACCATTTTGCTTTTGCCACGGTTTCATTTTTTGCAGTATAAGATGCACGTAAAGTGTACAGGATCTTTATTTAACCAATGTGAAATCTGGAAGAAGACAAGCCATATTCTATCCTTCCCTTGCTCATCCTTTTTGAACAAAATACAACTATCGCTTTTATTTCAAAGAGTGTATGCAGAGGGATCACTAAAAAACAAATTATAGGCAGATACAAGTAGTTGGACAGCTCATAGGTTCAAATCTAGGTGGAGGTTCATTTGTTGTTCTCACCTAACCAGTTCTTCTCCTAGCCTGCAAGATGCAATGATATACACCAAGCTACCAGCAGGTGGAGTTGGTGGGAAATTTGAGAATTACTGATTAGGTGTACATGAAACGTGCTTGAAATTGAGGCTGCAACACACAGGATACAAAGAATAACCTAAATGTTCTTGCTACAGCGACTTGGCCACATGTTGTATTGTTTAAAGCTACAACTGTTTCTTTTATTGTTTGTGAATATCTTTCTGCTTTAAACTTTGCCAAAAAAATCTTTTTGCGAACAATGAATGAAAGCTAAAAGCTCATGTTTAACAATAATAATAATAATAAAAGTGAATACTGAATTTCTGTTACTAAAGCAAGCTGATGGTGAATATATAACTTGCCCAACAATTTGATGACATTTACTATTTACCATGGGGATCAGGGATGTCGCCAACCACAAGAAAAGTAAAAGAGACCACTTTGCTGAAGAAGCATGAGTATCTACTTCAAAAGATAGTAGAAATTTTAAGACGATTGCTTCCAAAGATGATTGTTTATCATTAGAAGTTGCAAAAGATGTGTTAACACATTACTCTGATGCACACATTTTCATTTAGGTCAAACCACTATTCTAAATCATTTTCACTCATGTTTCTTGTGCATGTAAAAAAAAGAAAAAAAAAGCAGCAGCAATAGCTGGTGATGTGCTTCTCCACTAGCAGAAGAAAAACTTCACTAAGGATTAGATGAAGCCAGTTTTATGCCAGTATTGTCAAATGCTTCAAATAGAAAATGAATTAATTTCCATAATGTTTCGGTTTCTTCATCCAGTCCAAGAATCTAAGTAAGGCTTTTTACAGTTCCTAATGCTCTATTTGACAATGCTAATGTAGAGTCATTTAAAAAGCTCAACACTGAAGATAAAATTATTCATTGTCTCAGTAATAATATAAAATATAAATTTTGGTGAAGAAGAACATCATGGTAAAAACAACAAGATAAGGTTACTACGAAGAAATACAGCTGTAATTGTTGTAAGCACATAACTCATAATTGTATCCAAATAAGCTATAATATTCTGTTAATAAAAGTGGAAGCTGTAGTTTTAAAACCTTAACAACATTTTTGTATATACCCAGAGTAAGTTATTTTGGCAATCAATATTTTTCCTTACCTCATCAATCGCCCCTTCCACCTCTGTTGCATTATTATTATCTTTGTGACTTTGTGTTGATTTTTAGGTCATTAGTATCCTATTTTACATTACAAACCACAGACAGGGAATTTTCCTCTTTTCTTGCTTGGGTTATACATTCTCGCAAGCTGGATCCTCCATCTTTCTCCCAAATTCTGTGTTACTTCTGCATCCTATACTACTTTTCTACACTCAAGGATTTTCCCATGATTTTATCCTGATTACCTCCACTTTCCTTCAATCTGACTCACCAAAATGGGAATGCAGTTTCCAGTACTAGCGAGATGTCACAAGAGTTTGGCAATTTTACTTTTTTTGTTTTCAGAGAAAAGCTTCTAAGAATGACACTGTGTTTATGTTAGAGAATTTGGAGGGAAGATAAGTCTGTCGGGGCTATCCCCTTGGCTTGGTGGTTGAGTTTGGCATGCTCTGCTTTAGTGGCCTGAGTTCGGTTCCTGGGAGTGGACCTATACCACTCCTCAGTGGCCATGCTGTGGCAGCACCCCACATGCAAAATAGAGGAAGACTGGCACAGATGTAGCTCAGGGCAAATCTTTCTCAAGTAAAAAGAGGAGAATTGATAACAGATGTGAGCTCAGGGAGAAGCTTCCTCAGCAAAAAAAAAAAAAAAAGAAAAGAAAGACAGAAATCTGTCAAATTACTAAGAATCATTTTTACCTTCCTGTTAATTTTTAGATTTTTAACAAGAAGTGGATCATGCTCAAATTTTTGGTTGCTGGTATTGAATTTGTGTATGTGCGGATGTGAGAATTTTTTTGTTTTGTGGGGGTTTTTTTTAAAGTACTTTTGCTTATAATGCTAGGTTTTGAGGAAGGAAACATCATGACGTACACTGATAGTGATAATTAAAGTGAATAATATAAGATTTGTCATAACACGCAGGATTTCTAGGAATATCTTCCAAAGAGGTAATCAAATATTTCTCTCT